>NC_048232.1:89185682-89268011 GCF_002007445.2 Ailuropoda melanoleuca | reverse complement strand
AACCCCCGAGGTTGCTCGTGCCACTTCCAGGGCAGCAGCTGGGAGCCTGAACTCACTCCATCGTGAGGGTCCATGTGGTGCACCCCCAAGATCCCCCCTAAGAGGCAACTCCTCCAGGAAGCCTCCCTGGGGGTCAGACGGGGATGACCCGAGTGCCTTGGACTGCAAGGTGCCCTCTGGGTTTCCAATGACACAGGCAGTGCTCTGGGCCCTCCTCTCCTTGTCTCTCGAGGGCACTCCCAACACGGGTGTTGAATGCAGGCCTTTTGGAGAGATCAGGACAGGGAGATGGGGGTTGCGCCTGGTGGGCTGGTCCCCATTGCAGGAACAGTTGAACAGAGGGAGATTGGAGCCGGCTGCCCCCTCACCCACCTCTCCAGCTCTCGGTGGCCAGGTGCTCTGCTGGTGACCTGAGCTGGTGACCAGAGTCCCGCGTCAGGGGCAGGGACCCTCCAAGAGACCCAGGGCGTCCACCCGCCAGCTAGCGGCCCCTCCCCACCTGTTTCATCTTTACTACAGGGAAAACAATAGCACCTCCTTGAGATTTGGCGAAGAATGCAATGAGCTAATCCACGTCAGCCTCTCGGCCTGGAGTCTGGCACAGATTACTCAATAAATATTAACCAGTAGTAATGTGCTTCTTGCTAGGTTTATGGAGGAGACAAGCGTTAAATAAACAAGGGCATAAAGAAACCCACAACTACCGCTGGGAAGGGCGGGATGGGAGAAAGGAGCAAAGGCGCCCTCCGCACGCCCCCCACGGTCTTCCCAGCTGCGGGGCTCCCTAAGGTCCTTCCCTCCAAGCGCCAAGGTCCTTGCTTCTGAGGCACCCCCCCACCATGGTCTTCTGGGCACAGAGCTTTCCCTGTGATCTTCACTGCACAGTGACCCCTCCCCACGTTCCTCCCCTGTAAGGCCCCCCCAGGGTCCTTCGCACCCCACCCCCTAGAATCCCCTCCTTCTAGCCACAGTTTCCTTAATTATTATATTTACCTGCTTTTCCCGTCTCCCCGCATCGGGCAGGGTCCCGCCCTTCTCCATAGGCGCCCCGAGCTGGGCAGAGCCCGAGTGCCGCCGCCCCTCAGCGGGCTTTGATGAACAAGCATGAAGGATGCGGGGTCTCACCACCACTGAGGGGTCTCCAGGCCAGGGCTTTCAAGGCGGAGGGACCCGCACCAGAGACCCGTCCCCATGACACCCCATCCCCCAGGTGGAAGTGCTGCAGCCAGGAGAGCTGGGGGCCGTAGCGATCACACACCCTCCCTCTCGTGCAGCCAGTGGACGGCTGGCCCAGGGGCCTCCCTGGGACCTGGGAGCCGAGGCCCGGCCCGGGAAGACCAGAGGCCTTTGGACATTTCCCTCCAAGTCGACGGTGGTGGCTCCCACTGGGGAGTCAGCCTGTGGCCACCGCAGGGGCACTTGAACAGTGCGGCCTCTGCAGGGCTGTGCCCAGACCACCCCCCGGGGCCGGGAAAGATCCCCGATGGCAGGGACAGCCACGGAGCAGCAGGAAGGCGGAGTAGGGCAATGACGGCGGGCAGGGGCTGCGAGAAGGTAGGAGGACACGGCTGAGCACCATGGGGGGGCGTCCGGGTGACCTGAGACGAGGGGGGGGGGCACTGGGTCCCCTGCGCTGGGCAGACGCTCAGCCCCAGCACCCTGCATGTTAGCTTCCCATGGCAGGGGTCTGGGGACCCCAGGGCTCACGTGTAAAGCTGGCCAGGGTGAGGCAGGAGCTCCGCGAGTGCTGGTGGAGGCAGGGCAGGGGGTGGGCAGCTCCGGGCGGGAGGTGCTGAGGCTCACGGCTCACCTCGCGTGCCCCCAGGACCAGCACGGATGGTCTCACTGCACCGGGGCCCTCACCAGGCCCAGTCTGGAGGGTGCAGGGCGGCCTCCTGACATCATCACAGAGGGAGACACGGGTGGCTCTGGGGTCTGGGCAGCAGGGCAGCCCTGGTGCATGTAGAACGACACCAAGATGCCAAGATGGCAGACGTTGTTTCGAGGTAACCCGGTCCAGGCCAGCTGACCCTGGGAGGGACCCACGGCAGCCCCCCTCCTCATCACCCTGGCCCCGGGCAGGTGGCCACTCCCCGCACAGCAGCTGCCGTGCAGCCCATCGTCCTGTCTCGGGGGCGAATTTTGCTCCGTCAAAGAAGATCAGAAGAACTTGCTGTAGAGACTCAGGTCTCATTACCCAACGCGACTCTGCTCATTGGCCCGCCTGCCCTGGATCTCGCTCCCGCGTTTGAAATGCCTGTTGAAAGCTCTCTTCCTTTGTCTGCCACCAGCCGATTCTTCCCGAGCTTCTTCCTTCTTGGTAAGAAACTACCGAGGGTCCCCTCTGGTCCCGCTGGGTGACGTCCGGGGAGACTCCCTGTGATCGGTGTCCAGAGCTCAGTGCAGTTCAACGAGCTCTTAATGAGCACCTACTGTGTGCCCGCCTCGGGGCCAGGACCTGGGGATACAGAGATGGCTAATTAGTGGGAGGACGTTCCTTAAGAGATTCGCGGTCTCCTGGGGAAGCAGACGTGGAGAACAGAAGGGAAACTCTCCAAGGACTGTTGCCTGAGTCCCCAGGGCCACTGGAACAAAGCGCGAAAACCAACCGAGGCTTAAAAGTGTTCCCAGCGCCGGAGGCCAAAGGTCAGAAATCAAGGTGCCCGCAGGTGGGTGTCTCCTGAGTCTCCGAGTCGGCTCCGGGAGGTGCCGGTGGTCCTCGGTGTCCCGCGGCTGTGGACACGTCACCAAGTGTCTGCTCGCAACGCATGGCCTTCTTTTCCTGTGTCTCTGTCTCCTGTCGTTGTTACTGGATGCAGGGCCCACCCTGACCCAGCGTGACCTCACTTACACCTGCAAAGAACTTTATTCCAAAGAAGGTCACATTCCTAGGTTCTGGGTGGACATATCTTGGGGGGGCACCATTCAACCCACTTCGGCTGTGAAACTAATCGGGCTGTGTACGGGGGAAACGGAGTGGAGGGGGTCACTGGTGCCCTGGGGGCAGGGAGGGACCAGGAGAGCCTGAGCCATGCTAAAATGAACACCGTGTTGCCTTAACTTTTGGGGATCGGCACCCAGTTTTGCCTTGTTTCAGAGCTGGCCTGTCAGGAGGGCCCTTCTGTCGTCGAGGACGAGGGCGTCTCCATTAGACACGGCCCCACATCCCCTTCATGGCAAATTCTCCGACTCCCAACGAAGCAAAGCTGTGCCCGCCTTGTGACCCTGTTCCTGGGGGTGAGCAATAAATGGAGGTGAGGAAAGGGTGGGTCTCCCGCTCCTGATGTGCTGGAAGCTCAGAAGACTCATTTTCTTCCAGCCCCGTTGGCGGAGCCCAGGACTGACGGAGGTGCGGTACGCGGGGTGAGGCCGCGGGCGGCTGCATCGGGCCCCAGAGGGATGTCGGCAGGAATGCCGATTATTCAAAGTGCCGTGCAAATGCCAGCATGGGGGGGGGCAGTGCTCCCCACACGGCAGCAGCTCCTCATGGGAGCCCCACGGTGGAGGGTGTGAGCCCCTCTGCCTTCCCCTCCCGCAGAGCTGCCCTGGGGACGGAGCAGCGCACAGGCACGTTGGGGACCTGCTTCTCGGCCGCCACGCGGGGCCCTTTCTCTGTCCCTTCTGCACCCCGAGCTTGCTCTCAGATTTTGCACTGTTGATTTAAGTCCAGAGGGTAGGGCTCTGCGTGTCTCCCCACCTACCAGGGGCACACAGCAGGACGCCACACGTTTGCAAGATGAACGAACGCGGTTGTAGGGCCTCTTTTTTTTTTTTCATCAGTAAATTGTCTTCAAAAGACAAATATGAAGTTTCAGGGATGTGCAGGGAGGGCTACATGGGGCCATGAATGCTCCCTGCGTCCAAGGAGAAGGGGACACCGTCTGGGGGCGGGTAGCAACTCCCTGGGTTCTCAGCGAAGAGCGTATCCTCCTCTCAGATGCTCTCATGGTTAAGTGCAGCCAGGACTGCCCCTTGCCTGCCATCCTCTGCTGCCCTGGCTTGTCCCTGGGGTGTGAGGTGTCCACCGAGGGCCCAGCCAGGTCTTCGGAGGCTTGAGAAGGGCGGGGGTGAGCTGTGTCCTCCTGGCTCTTATGGGCAGAGCCAGCAGCCCTGGGCTGATGGTCAGGGGTCTTGAGGGGGAGACCTGCGTGTGTGCCGCTCTGCCCTCGGTCTGTCCAACGGCCAGGGAAGGCTGGAGGCATATCTGCTCCACCTCTCGGCTTAGATCCCATCCCTCCGCTCTGGCTAAGGACAATGCACTTTAAAACGAGAGGGGTCATTTCCATTTCCGGCTCAGTGTCACCCCCCGCACCATGTGCTAACCCCGTGAGGGTTTTCTTTTGCAATTTGTTGGATTCATTCCCAGGAGGTGGTTGTTCTGTCCTTAATTTGAAAGAGAAGGTGGGTGTTGAGAGGCGTGAAGCACTTGGCCGAGGTGATGCTTGGGCCGGACCCCTCCTGAGGCTGCCATCTCGCCCGCCCTGCCTCCTTCTGTCCGACCCTGTGGGCAGTGACCTTGTCGGTCCTTCGGGGGGCCGGGCGGCTTGGGGACACGTGTTCCCCGTGCGGTTCCCAGGCTGAGCCAAGAGCAGCCTCGGCCCTGGGCCTCCGTGTGTCTACACTCTTTTTTCCTATTAGAGAAAACTTGTCACATCTCTCACACGTTGTCACTGAAGCCTCATTACTCTGAAATGTCACTTCACTTATGAACATCATTATGCAGAAGCATATGCCGCAAATGACAGGGATTGCAGAGAATTTGAAAAGATGTGATTTTTTCCCCCAAAGCTGCTTTTTAGCAGGGACCAAGTCAACATTTTGACATCTAGGAGAGACGTGGACGCGGGTGCGCGTCTTGGAAATCTCCTTCTAGACACCGTGTGAGTCCTTTGAGCCCGGCGAGCTGTTCCTCAGCCAGCGGACGGGGCTGGTCCCCGACGGGGAGCAGGGCAGGAGGCGACCAGGGGCGTGTGCACTGGGCTCCCGTGAGGCCTCCCGCGGAGCGCGTGGCCTGGCCATGCTGGTGGCAGGACGTGCACCCCACACTGCGAGGGTCAGTTTGCTCCAGATCTGTAAGGAGAACACATGGCTTCCCGCGTGTGGCAGCCTTGGGATGATTTGTCTTCCAGGCCAGGTGTGAGTCTGGAATGATGTTCTCCTTTTAGGGGCAGCGGTGAGGGGACGGGAGAAGGACGTGGAGCAGAAGGTCTTCAATCACTTTGGTCTTGGAAACATCTGATGGCTGGTTCATTCCGTGGACAATTGTTGAACGCCTACTATATGCAGTGTGGTACAGGCTCGACGGGAAAATAAATAAAGGGTGCCGTGGCCTGTGGCTGGACGCGGCTCCTGGGGCACAGAGGCGCTGGGGACACGGAAGCAGGTCACACGGCAGGAGACCCTGGCAGCGATGTCGACACCCCGCCCCACCTGCATGGAGGAGCCAGGGATTCAGAGCATCCCGTACTGACCAGGGAACAGACAGGGTCCCCCAGTCCATGTCTCTGTGTCAGCATGGACAGGAGGCAGGACGGCGTGATGGGGGGCGTGTAGCACTGGGGACCTCTCAGACGGTCATGTTTGCACCTGCCGGTTCCCTCGAGGGGCCGCGGTTCTGCCGAGTCAGCTAGGATCAGAAGGAGGATTCCTTCCGCGCAGGCCGCTGCAAGCACCAGCTGAGCTCCGGGGCTCTGAGTGGGGGTTCAGCGGGTCAGGGAATGGGGATCCCTGTGTTCTGCGGGATACACCAAGGNGAGGCAGGACGGCGTGATGGGGGGCGTGTAGCACTGGGGACCTCTCAGACGGTCATGTTTGCACCTGCCGGTTCCCTCGAGGGGCCGCGGTTCTGCCGAGTCAGCTAGGAGATCGGAAGGAGGATTCCTTCCGCGCAGGCCGCTGCAAGCACCAGCTGAGCTCCAGCGCTCTGAGTGGGGGTTCAGCGGGTCAGGGAATGGGGATCCCTGTGTTCTGAGTGATACACCAAGGTGGTCCGCCACAGGACCTGCCGTCACGTGAGCCACACTGCTTCACTCTCACCCCCCCCACTCCCTGCAGCGCCTAAGAGGCAGGACTGTGGGGACTGGGTCCACTGCTGGAAAGTCATGCAAAAGCGGGCTTAACACTTGTTAATAAACAAATGAAGAAATAACCATTACAAAAAAACGTAATCAAATTTGAATAAATGAATGAAAATTAAAAGTCACAAAAATGAATGGGTCCACGTACAAGGTGAAAGCTAGCGGTGAGCACAGGCAGGCAGGTGGGCGGGATGTGGACAGGTTCCCCAGGAAAGGCCCTGTGAGGCCGCTGTGGGGCCGCACGGATTCCCCCGCCAGGCCCACGGCCGCAGGAGCTCAGAGCCGCGTCGGTGCTGGGCCAGGCCCTACTCCTCCATCAGGCTCTCCGGCCACCGAAGGACCAGGCCCAGCTCATCACTTCACGTGGCCCAGCTTCGAAACAATCTTTTTCTTTTGTAATTTTCCGAGCCGTTATTAAAACATAAGCTAAATTACGAGCTTGCACGAATTTATAGAGTCAATTAACAGTTATTTCATTTGTGATCTTAATCATCCCAAAGAGCAGTGAAATGTAGGTCAGGGTCTGCGTGTCTCTAAAACGCGACGTCCACCTCTCTCTCCGTCCTCCCCAGCCAGCAGCGCCGGCAGCAGCTTCCCTCCAATTTGTGCAGAAGGAACATAAGTCAGGATGCTCCTTTGCGTGTAATCGTTGCTACTAAGTACTTTCCATAGAGTTTATGTATTTCCATTTGGCTGCTTTAAAAACTTTATTTTTTTTTTTAATTAAGGCGTATTTGTAGGACATTCCAGAGAAGAGGACTATGTTTTCTTACTTCCGGTAGCTGACTTTGCTGGACAGGTGGTGAGGGATGGAAAATGAAACCTCTTTGGAGACTTGGTTCATCAATGCAGAGTGTGACCTGGCTAGGGGGTCGGGGGGGAGGGGCAGTTCCTCATGTGTCCCACAGTGCGGGAGAATGCGTTGGAGTCAGGGAGACCACGTGCTCACAAGGGGTTACTGCGACGGGAGCTCATCCTGCCTCTTTATTGGCGCCTGCTGCACCAGACCCACGCTGAGCCTTTTATTGTTATTTTGCAAATGAGAAAAGCAAGGCGCAGAGCTGCTCGGAACTCACCCGTGTCACATGGCAGGAGTCGGTGGGGTGTGGACTAGAGCGCCCCTGGTCCCACTGGGATGCTTCAACCTGATGGGCAGGGGCTCTGGGATGTTTGGCTCGTCATTCTTCTGGGCGTGTCTGTGAGGGTGTTTCTGGATGGGATTAGCATTTGACTCAGCAGACAGAGGAAAGCAGGTGCCTTCCCCACGGGGAAGGAAGCACATGAGATGTTTGGTCTCTATACAGACACCACAAAGCCAGTGAGCACCGCTCACCTGGTTCAAGCTCTTCATAACACTCATGTCCCTTGTCTCACATGCAGGAAGGGGCGCCGAGCCACTTCTGTTTCCATCACCTGCCTCCTGGGGTTTCCCTCTGAAACATTCTACGAATGTATTTATACAAATCAACCAAGAAGGGTCTTCCATGCCCCACTTTTAGATCATAAGCTGTCTTCTGCTGTACTGGGGGCCAAATAGCACACATTTTATTTCTCTGTGTCACGTGAAAATAAAACACTTTTTAAATCCCTGACACCCCAGCCTTTCCCTGTCACCCCCAAGACATGGATTGCTCTGTGGAACGTTGTGCATATGGCTTAGAGATAAGTCACCAGAACGGTGAATCTGTTCTTCATTTTAGATGGTGCAATCATCTTGGGACGATACGCCAAGAAGCCCCAAGGGGAGACTTTTCGTCTCTTCTCTCCGTGTATCTGGAATGACCTGATGGATCTTCCCATGTGTTAGTCAGGGAAACCCAGGTCGGCTACATTATATAGAGCAAAACATGAACTTTTAATCCCTGTCGGTTATTCATAGACTGTATAGTCAACCGTACGGACATGTGCATTTTGGTTTTTGTTTCTGGTTTGTCCATCTGATGCTTTCCCAAAGCATGACAATCGTCTAAGTCGAGCCTCGTGGGGAAGTTGGTCCTGGAGCAGCACGCCGTGTGTGCAGGATTCTCCCAGTGGTTGAGAGAGGCTTACGCACTTGCTATGGACGGGTGCAGTTCTTACGTGGCCTTTCAGTGATTCCCAGATTCTTGCAATTTACATACCGCAGAAGGGATACATCCTAATATATTAAGAGTTGTTACAAACGAATAGGAACACTGACCCATCATAGGAAAAGGGGCCCAAAAAATAAAGTATGGATATTTCTCAGAAAAGGAGGTGTAAATGGACCTTGTAAAAATGAGAAGGTCTACAATTTCATCACCAAATGCTAATACAACACCAGTCCCACTTACAAACTGGTAAAGATCAAAAAGTTTGATGATGTATCTGCATTGGCAAGGATGTAGAAAACAGGCACCTGTAAAAAAGGGGGGAAAAAAGGAACAAAAACACAGACTAAGAAGCCATTTGTTCCCACTGCCTGACTGTTGTTGAGCTGGGGGCTGGTCTTCTCCCGCCTGGGACTGGAACTATGCCAGCAGCCCAGCAGCTTGGAGACGGCACATCCTGGGTCGTCTCAGCCTCTATAACCACGTGACCCAATTCCTTCTACTATCTTCTATTGACTCTGTTTCTCTGAAGAACCCTGCTAATGAAGCTGCAGAGAACACGCTCTTACTCAACACAGGAGATCCCGAGCATGTAACAGGTGCTCAACGCACACTGGCTCAACGACGGTGCGTCTAGGCAGTGGGGGACACGCCCTGGTGACAACTCACCAATGACATCAGGCTTGACCTGAGAGCACAGAGTTCCTCTACAGATGGCTGCATCCTTCTCTGCAGGGGCACCAAGCAAGTTGACCATACCCTTGGCAAGGCCCCTGCACTCCCAGCCATGCTGAACTGCCTCTAGACCATGGGTCCCCTGTAATTCTAGACCCCCGGTGCTTAACAGGAAAGACCCGGAAAACAACCGAATTCCATCTAAGACCACCTACCCAGGTCCGCTCTCACATTGCCAGAGGAGGGTCTTGTTCCCTGCAAATGAGTCTGTGAAGAGGACTTGATTGGAACAGATGTTCCTGTGTCATCTGACAAAAGCTGCCAGCAGCCTCCTGGCATAATTCTTCACAAACACAAGCATCCCTCTTAGATGAAAGCATAGAAAAACAGCTTGTAACTTTGCACTACTTTGTGAAAGTTCCTGGTTAAAGTGAGTACAGGGATTAGCATCTGTAAACCCAGATGTCCAGTGGACAAGTTCTGAATTGTAAAGGTGCCCGTGGTTCTATGCAGTCAATGTGAAAATGGTGGCAATTGCCAACAGTGGTGGGAAGCCAAATTTGGTGCCAAAGGCCTTGTTTAAATCACCACCAGTGCGTGCATCAAAGCCAGACTATATCAGGATGCCATCTGGCAAAATGCAAAGAGCATGGATTCCAATCCCAGTTCTCCTACTTAGAAGCCTTAGAATGATCTCAGGCCAGTTACTTAACCTCCCTGAGGTCTAATTTTCTCATTTTTGAGGGGGTCACCACACTTGTACCAAAGATTGCATCTATCTTATGTGAGGAGGTAAGTAGCGTCAGTTACTCAATGTGAAACTCAAAATAAAATGCTTGTAAAAGTGTTTCATATACCATAAAATGTGATGCAGCTTTCAGTCACTGCCATTCTTCCTTGGACTATGTCCTTCCTTCTACTGGCATGTATTAGGCAAATAATAAAAGCTAGACCCTGTGCTGAGGACCCAAAGATAAGAGGCCCTAGCATGCATCTTCAATATAGGGGTAGGAAGGGACATACGAGTTACCGGGTGACTCAAGGTCAGAATAGTCCTAAAAGATTTGTGCACTAAGGCTATGAGGGGTCCGATGGTGGATTAAGGAATCCAAGTGAGGTTTTCCAGAGCTGAATCTAGAAACAAACTTCAGAGGGCACCAGACATACAATAATTAGGACAGAGGAATCCATGATTTCAGCTGAACAAACAAATGGCTTCATAGCAAAAGCCTTGTCCAAAAGGTATTTTCACATCGGGGGGCACAAAGAGAATAAGAGCTCTTTGTGGAGAAAAGTTTTGTATCAGGCTGTTAATCCCAGATTCTGCATAACACGCTACCCTAGAAGTTATTTGTTTTTCACTCAGAGACTGGCACATTAAGTATGGTTGATGTAGGGAAGGGAAGGCTGACCTACACTGGCTATGACTGCTTTTGGATTTGCCCATGTGTTAGATTTTTAAGTGGCAGCTGAGAGACTAAGACGCCGAACAGAGCTGTTGGAACTCTTAAGTGGCCAGGAGATATAATTTATTTTTCAGGCCCTTTAAGGAGAGAAGCCCTAGAATGTGATCCAAACATTCATTTAGAATTCCTGGAGGGGCTACAGAAGAGTAAGAACAAGCCAAAACTAGACCAAAATTTGCAAACACTGAAACCCAGCTTCAAATAAATGAGTTCATAGCTTGGAACTAGCCCCAGCATAAAAGCCTGCCAGAAGAAATAGTAAATGCTTTTTTGAGGAAAAAGAGTACCACCAAATCATCTATATGATTTTTATACATCACGTCTGACGTGCAAGAGAAATTTGTTAGGCCTACTAGCCTGGAATACAAAGCCAAGAAAACAAAGAAAAGAGACAAAACACGCGTTAGAAACAGATCCACAAATCCCCATGTGGAGAAGTCATTTTATATAAACTCTAAATTTACTAAAATTTAAGAATAGAGATGAATGAGAAGATGGCAAATTTCATAAGCGTACCTAAATAGATAAACAATGAAGTAACTTAAGATGACTTTATGGTACGTAAGTTATACGTCAGTTAAAAATAGGAAAAAAAACAATAAAAAAAACAATAGCCACGAGATCATAAAAATACATCTAAATGATGAATAGACAATCAACTCCACTAATATTATGTGACTGGGTGTATGAGGGTTAGAGTGGATTCTCATTAATAGGGCATCGTGTGAGTTTAAAAAATCTGAACACAGCTTTGCTGGAAGTCTAGGCAATGTGCCTCGGAGGACTGCCTTGCATCACTCAAGTGTCCCCTGGGTTGGGACAGAGACAGTGATGTCAAAGGGAGCATGAAGAATTTAAATAAAATTGTGTTGTGAAATGGGAAATTGAAAATGTTTAAAGCAGTATCTCTAAGTTACCATTTTATGGCTGGTCATAAATAGGTATAAAAAATCAAATTAACTAATATTACACATAGAGAAGGGGATGAGTCAATGAGAAGTTAGTTTAGCAGAAAATATCTAGCCTAGAACATCAAGGAGAAAGGATGGAAAATATTTTAAGAGGGCATGGGAGACATCTAAAGACATGATGAAAAAGTCCAATATGTAAGTAATCGAAGAATCAAAGAAAAAAGAAAAAATGCCTAATATTTTTCCCAAATTATACCCTCCCAAAATCAAATGTATGTGAATGCATACACATGCACAGAGATGTATCTGAATCAAACTTATAAAACCAAAAACAATGAGAAACATCTTAAAAATAGTCAGAGAAAATAAAATACATCACCTTGAAAAATGAATAATAAAAAAGTGGGCTCAACTAAAATATCAGAATCCCAAAGACAAGGGCATATCATCCACACAGGACTGAAAGAAAAGGGCTTCCTGCCCAGAATTCTGTATGCTGAAAGAATATTTTCCAAAGGTAAAGGTAAAATGAAGACATAATTAGACAATTTCTGAATTGTGCACTAGTGGAACTTTCTCCAAGAATACTACAGAAGTCGTTCAGGTAGAGAACAGAGTGACTCCCAGTGTAGGCATAGAAAGGCAGAGATGGAATATATATAAATTGTATCTATAATTACAACTATAATTATGCATTGTGTTATCGTGAGAATTAAAAATATATAAAATTAAAATACAAGGCAATAACAGTGTAGAAGTAAGGCAAGTAATGTAGTTTTAATGTTCAAGAAATAATAATCTCAAGAATGGAAATAATAAGCCACAGGGCAGTGAATAAGCACGTAGGAAAAGGAAGCTTAAGCAAGAGTCAAGAGAAGAGGGGAAAGAATGAGAAAAATACTGGAATAAGCCAAAAGAAATTATTTTAAAAAAGAACAGGCAATAGAAACACAGATCACATGTGGAAATATTAAGGCAGACAATTCCAATAAAAATATCAGTGTTTATATCATATATAAATGGACTAAGTACACTGATTAATAAAGAGAGATTTTCATACTAAAGAAAAATATACACTATATATTCTTACAAAAAATTAAAGATACAGAAAAGTTGATATTAAAAAATGGATAAAGATGTACCATGCCAATAACAGCTAATAATCATAATAATAATGCCAGTCACAATAATGACAAAGCCATGTAGCCATGAGGCATCAGACACAGTGAACTTGGAAGCACACTGGATTTTTAGTTAAAAAAAATATATATATAGCCACTAAAGGGTCACTCCTCCGGGAAGATAAAAATTCTAAAGATACTGTCACCTCTGAACATAGCCTCCAAGTACCCACGAGGACAGCTGTTGGAGCAAAGACCATAAACCGACAAAGAAACAGTCCTTATGGGAAACCCTCACAATCCTCACTTTGCAACTAAAAGCAAGAACAGACAAAATGATCAGTTTCTGTACAGAAAACTTGACAATATCACCAATAAATTTGCTGAATATATGCTTCCAACAAGTGTAGATGTTACATTTTTATTGCATACAAAGCATTTATTAAAATTACCCATGTGTTGAACCACAAAGCAAGTATCAAAAAATGATTGAACGATTGAATTCAGGCCTACCACAGTCTCTGACCACAACAGAGCTGAGCGGGAAGCCAATAAGAACAAAAGAATAATAATAAGGAGATAATTTCCAAGTATAAAAAAAAAAAACCCAAGCAACACATTTCTAAATAAGTCATAGATCAAAGAAAAAAAACTGCAGAAGGAAATTAGGAACTATTTTGTCATGTGTGTGATTTCATAACCACAGTGAAAGACACGTGGGTTACAGCTACAGCTGGGACTGTACTGAGATTTGTGGACTTAATTTGTATATTTAAAAAGGTTACAGGTTCAAAGCCAATCTAAAGATCCATTTCAAGTAGTTAAGGTAAAGAAGGGTAAATTAAACTTAAAATGATAGTTAGGCACAAAATAAAAATAAGATCAGAAATTAAAGAAAAAGAAGTAAACTATTGTGTCAAAAACACAATCGACCAAAGCTGACTCAAACAGAGATAGAAAAATCTAAACAGTTCTGTATTTGTTGAAGTGTTGGATAATCTGTAATTAAAATTTATCCATACCAAAAAAATTCCTCCAAGCCTAAATACCATCAAATCCTTCTAAACATTAATAGAATAATGAAATATACAAGATTCTTATATACCAAGTGCTCTTCCAGAAGGAGAGGAAACATTTCTCAATTGTCTTGATGAGGTCAGAACCATCTTGATAACAAAACCTCACATGCACTTTACAGAGAAAGGGTGTATGGGGACTGTAGTCACTGAATTATACCCCACTCCACGGCCAAAAATATCGACATCTTCTTAATCCCTGGAGCTGTGTGTATGTTACCTCATATGGTAAAAGGGACTTTGCAGATGTGATTAAGTCAAGCGTCTGAGCTGTGGAGAGTTTCCCCGATTGTCTGGGTGGCCTTCAGGTAATCACAAGGGCCCTCACAAGAGGAAGACAGGGAGATGGCTCAGTGGGAGGAGTTGTGATGACAGACAAGAAGTTGGAGGGATGAGGGGACAGGCCCATAAGCTAAAGACAGCAGGTGGCCTCTAGAAACTGAAAAACCAAGGAGATGGCTTCTGCTCTGAGGCTTCCAGAAAGAACCAGCTCTGCCGACAGCTCACATTTAGACTTCTGCCCCCGGTGCTGAAAGGTAACAAACTTGTGTTTTCTAAACCATCAGGTTTGCGGAAATGTGTTACAGCAGCAACAGGAAACTAATACAGAGACCGATGGCTCTAAGGCACGTGGATGCAAAAATTCCCAGAGAAAGTATTAGAGACTCAAATCCATGATATAGAACAACAGACAGCATATTACAGTGCAGGGGGGTTTATTGCAGGAATGCCGGGCGGGCAGACATTCAAAGGTAACATTTGAAAATCGGTCATTGTAAGTCACCGTAATAACCAAACAAAGAAGAGAAATTGTATGATCATCTCGTCAGATAGATAAAAGGCATTTGATAAAATACAACATTTATTCATGGTTAAAAAATTATAATCTTAGCAAACTTGGTGTACAAGGGAACTGTCATAATTTAATAAAAACCACCAAAAAAAAAAATAACCACAGTGAGCATCACAATGACAAAGCATTGATGATCCTTTGTTTGACGCTGGGAACAAAACAAGCTACCATCACTTCTATTCTGAAATGCACTGGAAGTTCTAGCCACTGCAACAAAGCAAGAAAAATAAATTACAGTTGCAAGACCAGGTTAAATACCCTCAGACAGCATGTTTCGTATGTGACGAACCCTAAGGTCTCTGACAAACCAGGGCAATTAAGGAGTAAATTTAGCAAGGCCACTGGATCTAAGGCCCATGTACAAAGTTCAATTCTATTTCTAGCTAAAAAAAAAAAAAAAGAGAGAGAGAGAAAGAAAAATAGAATTTAAAAAGATACCATTAACCATGACTGAATGATTCTAAATTCCTAAAAATAACTAATTATGTGCAAAGATCACTATGCAGAAAATGACAAAATACGCACAGAAAATGAACAAAATAATGGATTGAACTATATCACAGTTAAACATCAGTGCTTACCAAATTGATGTATAGGTTTAATGTAATCTTAAAATCTTGGCCAATATGTTTTTGGAAATAGTGATTCTAAAAATGATTCTGAACTGATTCTAAAACATATATGGAAATGGAAAGGACCAAGAATAGCTAAGACAATCTTAGAAAAGAATGTAGTGGGAGGAATTACCTCGCCAGAAATCAAGATTTATTGTAAAGCTCTGGTGATTAAGTTAGTGTTGAAAGGCAAGGGCAGACAAGGAGACCAGTGGAAGGGAAGGGAGTCCAGAAACAGATACACGCTTTACAGACAAATAATTTATAATAACAGTGGTCCAGAGCAGTGGGGAAACGTCCGTTCAATAAACGACGCTGAGTCAATTGGGTATGCATATGGAAAAAATAAATCTCGTCCTCTTCCCATCACACACAAAATTGATTTCCAGAAGCGTTGTAAATCTGAGTGTGGAAAAAGGACAAGTTAGGAGAATATCTTAGTGACGTTTCGTTGGCAGAGTTTCCTCAGGCTGGACACCAAATGCCCTAACCGTACAGAAGAGTGATGGATTTCCCCATTAAAATTAGGAACTTGTGTTCATCAAGAGACTAAAAGGAGCAAACACGCAAACCCCTGAACGGGAGTAGCTATCCACAGCACCTGGGACCAAGGACTCCAAAACCAACAAGGAGACTCAGAAACACTCACCAGAAGTGCTGGTGGCAGATCTGAACAGGGGACGGCACCAGGCAGAGGCCTTGAAGACCAAACCATCTGTGAAACGCTGTCCACGCTCCTTAGTAATCAAGAAAAGGCCACTACAGGTCGCAGTGCTGCACCATTTCCTAGACCCCGAAGGAGCAAAACGCCCGCGGTCAGACATCACCAAGTGTTGGCAAGGCGAGCTGTCTACTGCGGCTAGACACGCGCTGATGGTGGACCCAGCCGTCGCCCTCGGTAACACCTGTATGTACCCTACAGACCACGTACGCTCGGCGTACGGATCACACAGGACGCACGGGATCACACGGGACGGCCCCATCCAGGAGACAGCCCCAACGTCCACAAACGGTGGAATGTTTAGGTAAGTCGTGGGATTCTTACCAGTGGTGAGCTCTGCAGTGAGACTAAGGAAGACGCGAGGAGTCTGTAAAACCACAGGGAGAATCCCACAGACACAACATGGGGCGGAAGAAACAGACACAGAGGAAAATCTACCATGTGACCCAAGTTCTATAGGATTCACGGCAGGCGGAAGCTAACCGGGGGGCTAGTGGTCAGGAGGTGGTGACTTTGTAGAGCGGTGGGTGGTCAAGGCTGGACGAGACGTGGGTGTCTGGGACTCCCGTGATGGGACAGTCTGGAGCGGAGGTGGGGGGGTGTAGATTTCGTGGCTGTGTTTGCTTGGTGAGAATTTGTCGAACTCTGCACTTGGATGCTTACCATCTGTGTCCTTTCCTGAGTGTGTGTGTGTGTGTGTGTATGTGTGTGTGTGTGAGACATTATAACGAAATGCTAGTCGTAAGTTAAAAAGAAGGAAAGAGGGGAAGACCACGGGAGAAAGTCACAGCGGGGGAATGTTTCCTTGTCTCTTAGTGAACACGGTAAGGTCGAGACACCGGGAAGAGTCCAGGCTGTCGTGTCCAGCTGGCTCCCGGACCATATGGTTATGGAGTCAGGAGAGAGGGTCAGGTTAGAGAGAGGAAACTGGAGGTTTTCAGCATGTCTGAGCAGCTGAAGCCGCGGGTGAGTAAGTGATACCCAAACCGGGCCTCGCGTAAACCTAGACGGAGACACACAATTTTGGACCCAGGTGAGAATCAGTCACGGTTCATCAGAGAAACGGAGTGACTAGGAGGGTACGTGTGTGTGTGCATGCGTGTGCACAATTATTATAAAATAAAATAGAAATAAAACAAAATAGGTTTAATAGACTATAAGTAAAAAGAAATAAAAGCAAGCCATTGCAAGGAAGTGGCTCGCAGGCTGTGGGGCTGGCAAGCCCAAGGCTCCCCGGGCGGACGGTCGGCTGGGGCTCAGGCAGAAACCGAGGCTGCAGTTTTGAGGTGTGATGTCCTCTTTCTCAGGAAACCCAGGTTAAACCCTTTAGCCGATTGGGTGGCCCACAGACATTACCAAGGGTAACCGGCCTCACTGAGAGCCAGCGGATGGCAGGCACTAAGCAGGTACTAAGCACGTCTACAGAATACCTATGCGGTGACGGCTAGGTTAGGGTTTGATGCGACAGCCGGGAATGAGGGGCTGGCCAGGCTGACACCTGCCACTAACCACCACAGACCTTCTGGTCATCGCCCGAAGCTCATCTTCCCAGAGAGGCTTTCCCTGAACGGCCACTGTCCGCCGTCCTCACCTGCCGCGTCAATGTCTATCAGCACCCTGTTAATTTTCCTTAAAGCCCTTACAGCCCCAGAAAATCAGGTTTGCTTGTTAGACCTGGTCTCCCGTTTACTACTGTATCTGTGACCGTGGGAGGTCCCCCTGACCAGGCGAGCTCGGTGACACTTCCTTCCTCCGGCACCATCTATCTTGCAACACTGGGCTACATCAGCACCCCAGTGCTGGGGGGGGGGTTCATAGGTATAAGGGAGACAGGAGTTCTCCAAGCCTTTCCAGACAGCTGACCACAGGGGCAAGGTCCACGTCTATTGAGGTTCCTAACTCCATGGCCTGGTGCCACGCAGAGATTATGCCAATCAGAGACCGGGAGGAAAAGCCCGCCAACTGTGGCTCTTGGCTTTAACACAAACTTGGAAATTAAATAAAAGGCATCCACCACATTGTGCTTAGCCAATCGTGACTGTTTTAAAGAATGAGCTGTGAATTAGTCTCTGCTCTGAGTCTCTCTCCCCATCAGTGATTTTCTGAAATGAAATTAGGCAAACAATGAAGGGAAGAGGCTCTGATCACAACTGTCTGACATCTGCCTCCAACAATGCGTTAGGAAGCCCTGGAGATGAGGCAGGTGCGCCCGGAGAGGAGCGCAGTAGGAAGACAAACGGCTTTGTCATGCACTTCCGCTCCGACTCGCAGCCTGGGGTGGTCTGTCCCAGACCCGCGGGGCAGCTTGGCGTTCCTTCCGGGGATGCAGCTCAGTGCTAAAGGCTCCGGTGTGAGGTTTCCCTGGAGGGAGAGCATCCAACACAGGCGTGGCCTCCTGGGAGCAGCACTGCCCCACACGTGATTGGGAAGGCCGCACCACAGCGTTCTGTCCGCCTCTCACTCCCCTTAACTAACTGGCTAACCAACTAACTAAGCAAATAGCACAAGACAGGCTCGGTGTCATGTTGGGTCTCTGGCTTTGGAAAGTCCACACCCCATGAGAGCAAACCCCACTTGGCCCCTGACGGTCGTTACTCACATCCTACGAGCAGCCTGGAGCCGGGTCAGAAGGACCCTGACTGTACTTGGGTTCGAGATAAAGGGGTGTCCTCGCTCTCCGTCCTGGGGAGCCTCCCGGTGCTGTTTACGGAACATCTGCTGGGAAGCCTGGCGTGTGTTCCTGCTGCTGCGGCCGGACGTGCCCGACGGAGGGGCTTTGGGAGCCCAGCGGGGGTCTGGGGAGGCTTTGCCAGCTGAGGGACACTGAGCTGTCGGAGGAAAACCACACTGGGCAGTTGTGAAGGCCACATGACGGATCTTCCAGGGGCCACTGCGGGGGAGAGAGGCTCGGGTTCATGCTGAGCTGAGTCTGCTAAGAGGAGGGACGAAGGTGCTCAGTGGGAGGATGGAGTGCGAACCGAAGGGGGCCGTGGCAGCATGGAAAGGGGGAAATAGCAAAGGGACTGGGGGGGCAGGAATTCCAGAAGCAGCCCCGGGAGGCTTACTGGACATGGTTTGGCGATGTGGGTTGGGACAAGATACGTTTTACGGTTTGGCAACACTGTGTTTTGTTGAGCAAAGACTCAGCATTGGGGCTGGGTGTCCTTTGGGGATGCCGTCTGGCACCAGTGGAGGCCGGGCCGCGGTTCGGTCGGGCATCCTGGCACGGTGTTCGGTCGAGCCCTCCACCCCGCCCGGGGGCTCACAGCGCAAGAGCTCAGTCCCAGCAGCATCGGGTGAGGTCAGTGGAGGGTGACTGCAGGGCTTACGGGCATCAGGTCATTCTGCAAACAGGAGGGAGGGTCATGCTGGGGACGTGGGTCTGCCCCAGAGTCGATCCCGAAGCAGGTCTCAGAAAACCTGCGTGAGTTACCCCGCGTGGCCGCCCGCTGCGCTGTCGCGATGGGGAGATTCTGCATGTGGGCTCATGGGCCTGTGCCCCGGCCACATCCGCGCGGAAGAAACTCCTGTCGCCACTGCAGAGCTGCGCGGCCCGAAGGAACTCTGCGACAGCGGCTGCCCGAGCGCTGTGCCGCCCGCCCGGGCAGACCAGAGACACGGCGGACGTTCACCTGAGCGCCATGCTCTTGTGGGAACCTCGCGGAATCCTTTCCCCTCCCAGGACCCGGCACAACCCGGGGTCGGCCCCCTGATATGACCCTCGGCCACGGCAGTCTGACCGTCCACTCCCCTGACAGAGAGCATCCTGCCCAGCCCCGGGCAGCCCGTGCGGTCAGCATCATCTCCCCACGGCCGATGCTGCCCGCCCCTCGTGGGAATTCCTTCCCTGCCCCACGCCCCACACTCGCAGTACCCTTGAATAAAGTACGTCCTCACCGAGTCTGGACTTGTTCTCTGTTACGCCCGCCACACGGGGCTATTTAGCACTTGACATGCGGGAGCTGTATCGACTTCACGATAACTGATCGACAGGGAATAAGCCTCGTAAGGCTAGTGGCGCCCTAGGGAAGAATGCAAATTTAGAGGAGGAAACTGAGGCATGGGGCGGGTGGGGGTGGACTGTGTTGAACCAGGCCTCCCCGCTGAGTGGTCACCAGGCATGACACAGCCCAGGCCTGTCCCGGGAAGTCCCCGCCCCTCCGTGGCTGGGCTGCTGCCCAGTGGACAGGACCACACACCCAAAGGGGGTCCTGGAGGGGAACAGAGGGCCAGATAGCACGAAGCCCCTGGCACACTTCAGAGCCTCCTGCAGCCCCAGGTCATGGAGGTCTCTTCGGTGGCCCAGATGGGTGTGTCTGTCACTCCCCTCCCAGGACCCGGCTCAGGCTTGCAGGCTCCACTCCCTCCCCCATGCTCTGACTGAACCCGCCTCTCAGCTCTCTGCGGCTGCCCCAGGAGAAAAGCAGATCTTCTCTCTTAATCTCTTGGAGAATGGTTTGAGATAGGACCGTTGATGCCTCAAACACATTAGCAGAGCAAAGATTCGCCTCTCCCTGGCTTGTTTCCCTGAGAGCTCAGGATACCTGCCCACCATCTGGCTCTGCAGCCACCCGGGGCGGGGTGACAGGTGGGAAAGCTGCTTGCTGGAACGCATTGGCTGTAAATCCACCTGGATTCCTGCATGAGGCTCAGGGGACACTGCTGGAGACACCTGTCCCACGGCCCGCAGCTGAGAATTTCTCACTCAGGGAAGAAACATTGTCCTGGGGTCAGAGGCTGAGAGTCTTGTCCTGCATTCGGCTGACCTGCAGCCGTCCTTGTACAAATTCCTCACCTTGTGTGAGCTCGGTTTTCTTCCCTGTGTGATTGGGGCACAATATATCTCTCTTGCCTACCTTTTGAATGCAAATAGGATAAAATAAGTCATGGTGCTTTGAAATCAAGAAAATGAAATATGGTCTTAGGTGCTTGTCCCCTAGCAAAGCCTGGTACTTCTCCGTCAAGGGATTTGCTGAGAGGAAGGGGTTGCTTTGGAGGGGGCTCAGGGAGCAGGATGACGGGGCTCGGGGCGGAGGGTGGGGCATGGCAGAGAGCTGACCAAGACCACAGCCCCATAGGTAAGCTCTGGAGAGCAGTTTGCAGTCCAGCGTTCACCCCTCCTGGAGGCCAGGGTCCTGGTATTTCGTGATCCGTGTGGGCCAGGCTTTGGCAGACCTCTGCATGATGTCACGGAGGATGGAAGGGTGAGGCGGCCCCGGCTGGAATGAAATCCTCCAGAGTAAGGGCCTCTGGGAGTTGCCAGCAGCCAGTAAAGCAACTCCGGGCAGGTCACCACCAGCAGCGTGACCGTTCCTTTGCGTGATTTTTTCTGGTGGTGTTACAGAGTTATCACGTGCTGTTCCCACGGCAGGAAGTGGGTCTTACTCAGCACCTGCAATGGAGCCTACCACTTGGTTGGTAGGCAATAACGCATGACCGGATGGACAACTGGGCGGAAGGATGGGAGGAAGGAGGGAGGGCAGACACAGGCACGTGCACCAGACTGGCGTGTGTAGACATTGTCAGCCTCCTCGTACTGATTCTCACAGCAGCGCTCAGAGGGATCACGTCACTCCTGCGCGGTTGAAGGGCTGGTGAGGACCCACCAGTGCGGTGCGTGGAGAAGGTCCGATACCGTCCGGTCACATACCCAAGACAATCAACCCAAGACATTGTTTTTATCAATATGGCGCATTATGCCTGGTAGGGTTCCCAGAATTAGCAAAGTAAGAACACAATATTTGGAATATACTTACACTAGAAAATTGTTTGCTGCTTTTCTGAAGCTCAAATTTAACGGGGCTTCCTGTATTTTACCTGGAAACCTGGTTCTTACAGACACCTAGGAGACCGTCACTAAACGTACACCAGCTTGGACCTGCAAGGTGCCTTTCCCTACCGTTTACTGACTTCAACCATCAGCTGCAATAGTGACTTTGATAAAAGCAAGGCTGAGTGCAGACGGGAGCTTTGCCGAGACAGGGATAGTCAGGACATCACTGCCCTCATCCTCGGGGCTTCCTGCCCAGAGCCCTGGCTGTGCCGGGGAGGAGGGAAAGCCAGCGTGACCTCACGGCCGTGTGGAGCAGGTCGGTCAGCACGCGTCAAGTCCTGTTCTGTCAGTGTCCGGCGAGACCGTCCTCAAATGTGCCACGCTGACAGGAGGACCCGAACGGCTTCTCGGGAAGGCCCCTGGCCCAGTTGTCTCTGCTCATTGCACAAACTTCCTGTCTTCGGCCGCACGCTCGAGAGCCGCATGCTGCATTACCTGCCTAGCGTGATGAGGGTGTACTGGGTATTTGATGGAGGAAATGCTCCGCTCCTCGGAAATTCAATTCCATTAAATGTAGCAAATACCCATTGAGTGCCTATAACTGCCTATCATTTTGATGTACAGCTGCTCTTCAGGACGATTTTTCAAACTAGAGTATTCATTAGTCAAGATACAAGACTTCCAGCGGAAACTTTGGTCCAGGCACTGGACATTTCCTGGACCCCTTCTCTGAGTCCGTCTTCCGTCAGGGACAGTGGGGGGTGGGGGACAGTGGTGGAGCGACAGAGGTCGCCGTCCCCTGCCTGATGGTCTGGGGTGGGGGAGGTGACAGTGGAGTGAGACCCATGGAAACCCCAGTGAGAATTGGGATGGAGGGGCACCGGGTGGTGGGAGGAGAGGGCAGGAGAGGTTCGTCCACTGGGGGAGACGTGGGGTCCAGCTTGAAGGTGGCCTGCAGCCCCTGGATGACAGGGGCTTGCTTTGCATTGCCTCCCAGCACTTGGTCCTGGGCTGAGCACAGGGGGTCAGCTGGCAGGCACGTGCTGAGTGACCACAAGCCCGAGCGATGCGCCGGGACTCGAGAGCTGCAGAAGCAGAGGGGCTCTGTCTTGGGGGGCAGTGACTGCATGGCTAGAAGCTCACAGAAGGTCTGCTGGGGAGCGCGCATAATAAAACCAGCAGGTGTCAGTGAAGTTGGAGTGACTGTGTGTGTGTGTGTGTGTGCGCGTGCTAGGGCTGCTGTCACATGGCATCACACCCTGAGGACTTAACCAACAGAAAAGTACTCTCTCCCAGTTCTGGAGGCTGGAAGTCTGAGCTCAAGGTGCTGATTCCCCTGAGGTTCAAGGGGAGAAGTGTGCTCCTGGCCTCTCTCCCAGCTCCCAGGGGTTCGCTGGAAGCTGATGACGTTCCCTCACTGCTACTGCATCGCCCCGATCTTTGCCTTCACTTTCACCCGGCGTCCTCTCTGGGCGTGTGTCCCTGCGTCCAAATTTCCCCTTTACCAGTCCCTCTGGATTAGGGCCCAACCTACTGTAGTATGATCCCACCTTAACTAACTGCATCTATAACGCATGTCCAGAGTCTCCCCGATACTGGGGGGCGGGGGGGAAGAAGGAGCCAAGCGTACCTGGCGGTCACCAGCCAAGGTGAGGGGCACAGTGAGTACACAGCCACAGACCTCAGGGCAGCCCCCTGACCTGGATCTCATGTGGGTCAGAGCCCGACCTCAGCCGGTCTGTACGCAGGAGACCGAGTCCAAGCTTCTCCTTTGCATTTTCCTTTTCAAGACCTAAGGTCCAGGTGGTAACGGCTACGGGCACTCCGGCAGGTGCGATGACAAGGACCAAGTCCACACCCGGGGCACCAGGGTGGGAACCGTCAGCCCCAGGCTGCTGTTGGGCAGGAACCTCCCCTAACCCAGGAGGACGTACGGTCTGCATCACCCCGCACCTGCTCCTTCATCCCGGGGAGGGGCTGACGGGGCGAAGACGCAGATGACAATCAAGGAAAAGCTTTAGTAAGAGATTTGAATTTCAAATTCAGAATTAACTCCATAGAAACCGAGTTAACCAAGAGACACATTGTTACACCCAGAGAAACAGACAGACGTCTCCTGCTGCCAAGCTCCCCCGCCCCTTGACCTCTGTGACTTTTTCCCGCCCGCTAGAACAGGGGCGCAAGAGCCCCTGAGGTCGGACGCAGGGAGCAGAGAGGTGCGAGTGCCTCCCTGGCCACCTGACCTGAGGAGAGCCCGTCTGGTCCCCCTCCACAGATCCGCTGCTGGGACTCGAACACGGAGCAGAGGGAGCGAGCACGGCTGAGACAGAAAGTCCACAGAGAGCGGTGGGCTGGAGACCTCCCAGGGTGCTCACACCGGTTCTGCGGCAAACAGAGGTCGGTAAAGGTTGAGGTGACCGTCAGGTGCTCATGGGGGAAGGCCTTCTGTGGCCCATGTCAGGAAGGCTTGGAGGGGCAATGTGGAGGCAAGGAGATTAGTTCGAGCTGAGGGATGTGATGCCGGGCATGGAGAGAGAGTTAGACAAAGACAACCTCTTCCCGGGCTGGCCTCCTCCGTGCCGTGCTTTCTGATGCACGGACTTCCTTCCAGCTTTCCTCCAAATCCTCCATCACTGGTGACAACGTGCACAGAAAAGCATTTCTCAGATGACCTCAGTGTGGGCCTTTCATTGCATAAAATAAATTTTTGATGATGCACTGACACTTAAAAAAGTGAAATTCTAAGTCAGAGAAGGTGGATGGTAGCTTTTGTCTTCGGGAAGTGTATGGTAAATAATTTCCTTTGGGTCACTTTGGGTGTTTCCACGCGTTCCATTAGCAGCGATGTGACTGCTTGCCCCGTCCATTAATCCAGAACGCCCAAATCTGAGTTATCACTCAAACCTTGGGGCAATAGTTGACATCATTGATCCAACTCTCTGGAAAATTGTATCACGACAGCGCTTTCTCTAATAATCCATCAGACAAAGAAATCATTCGGTTCATCCTGTAGTTCTTGCTCTCTCGAAGCGCGACATCTCCCATAACCCCGCCATTGATCAGTATAAAGCTAGATTCCTAAGTGCATTTTTAATGACTTTTCACTGCGGTCGGGAACAATCGGATGGACCAAACGTGGGCCGTTCTCACCTGCACTGGCAATCTGTTCCCGTCTCGGGCTCCTGGAGGCTTTCCCTCCGTGGCTTTGTATCAAGCAATTGTTGGAGTTTGTGGAAATGAACTCAAATTGAGGTGTAAATAAATCGAAAGTTTGAAACACAAATCATTGAAGTTGTCTTGGGACTTAATTGCTTCCTTGCCATCTGACATTTCCCCTTCTCCGTCAGGCTACAGCGGTTTTACTCAAAAAGTTCCAGCCGACGCTGCATGTCTGCAAATGAGTAATTGTAGGGATTCAAGGAGCGTGAGGAGAACGGGCTATCAGGGCAAGAAAGACGAGAGGATCCCAGGCTGTCAGGGGCTCCCTGGAGGCGAAGGGCACGCAGGGTGGGCCACAGGCCCTCAGGCAAAGGCCCGGGCAGCTGATTCTGATCCTCTGCTCTTGGCCCACCACACTCCCAGGATGACCTCTGTGTCCATGCCGCACTCCCAGGACGACCTCCGTGTCCATGCCGCACTCCCAGGACGACCTCCGTGTCCACAGGAGCGTGTGCCGTGAGCGGTGGATTCTATACCAAAAACAGTGGATGGAGGGGGGGCCACTCTTGACCTCGAGGAGAACGGCAGGGGTGTTTCATTTTTGTGCTGCTCTCTAAACCTCAATTGGAGTAAAGCATCCTAAGCAGTGGGGGACAGTGAGGGTCTAACAGGATGCCAGTGAAAATGACCTTCCCCAAGGTCTTGCCAAGGAAGAGACAGCGACTATCACATGATGTTATGGCCTGGAAGGACTTTCCAGTTCATCATGGGGGCGGTTGGCCATGGCCTGGGATCGGGGTCCCTGAGTTAGAATGTGAGTCCTGCAGCGATCGACCACAGGCAGACATTGGCCAGCCCTCCCGGCCTCCCAGCCACAGATTCCCAGCCCGGTCCATGACACCACGTCCGGGGAAGCCGCTCTCCAGCTCTGCCATCCCTATAGCGACACTTCCTTGGGGTTGTTTTGTTGTTGTTGTTGTTTTAACAAGCTCTGGGTGGAAGAACACTAGCTGGCTTTCTCATCCTCGCCCCCACCACCCCCGTGACAGGCAACTGCTGGATGCGGTCCTCATGGATTTAACGAAGTGCCTCCCCGCCACCATCCTTGTCTGTTTGCTGTGACGGTCCCCTACATGCCTTTCCCGTTCCCACTACACTCACCGCCTTGCCTCTATGCGGATGAAATGCATCCCACACCTTTTAGGTGCTAACTTCCCGGAAGGACTCCCGCCGTCACCCCAGAGCCCCACCGGGCTTTTCCTTTATTGGCTACTTTTAAGCAAAACTGCCATTTCTCTCAGGTGAGCTCGGGCATATATTGGTGGTTCGGTGGCTCATCTCCTTCTACGTTGTGTTCCATCGTAGAGAAGACCATCCACGCTGGCTCGTCTCTTTGGGTTCTGTCCTGGCGCGTTTTCCGTAGAAGTGGAAGACGTAGCTGAGGATTCAACCTCAAGCATAAAAGAGCAGACGATTATCACCGGTGTTATTTTAGGAGCTTAGTCCTGAGTCCAGGCAGGTGCAAAGTGGGGCGCATGGCTGCAGCAGCTCGATTCCACTATCATGCAGTTATCCTGGCGAGGCCAGGGGGAGACGGAAACCCTGGCATCACCTCCGTATAGAGGGTGAAGTTACAAAGACCAGATCAGAACAGACAGAAACTGTAGTTTTGAGCATCAAGGGCATGTCATTAATCCGCCATCCACACAATCATTCATTCAATAAACACTCCTTAAGCACTTTTCTTGCCAAGGGCTTGGCTCTGGGTTGCAGAAATGAGGAAGATGTGCACAGAGCAAGTTCAGCACCCCACAGGCTCCTCTCGCAGCTGCTCCGATCACCAAGGGTCACGTGATCCCGACTTCAAACGTGGTGGATTCGTTTTGTCCTGATGCGTACGTAACGTGCTCTTTTGTGCCTGGACTCTTCCTTTCCAAGCTACATTTGTAAGACTCACCCTGCTTTCCATGTTTCTGGGTGGCGTTGCATTGCACAGATGTGCCTGACTTATTCACCCACTCTCCTGTGGATGGACCTTTGGGCTGTCAGTCCTCTGGGGACATTAAGAACAACGCTGCCGCACACGTGCTTGCTGATGGCTTTGGTGCACGGCCGCCTGCACCTTCTCTGGAGAATCTTCCTGGCAATGTAATTGGTGGCTCACAGAGCGCACGTGTGGTTTTGGTGGCTCGTTCTAAAGGGCTTGAATATGTTTGTGCCGGTTTGCACTCCCACCAGCACCATTCGTAGGTTCTGGTTGTCCCACATCCCTGCCAACACCCCGTGCTGTCTGTCACGGTCATGTTAGTCCTGACAGTGGGTCCAAGTGTGCTTTCTTATGACGAGTACTAACTTTAACTCTAAAACATGTAATATCCACACACTGAGGAAAAATGTAAAAAACAAAGAAAGTTTAAAAAAAATGCCTAATGACCAAAATCTCTCTATTTTACTGAACTTTATTATCTATAGACACTCAATCTGCATTTAAAATCAGGACCATTCAAGTCATCTTGTACACGATTCTGGAGCCTTTCTTTTTTTTAACAGAACATTATATGGTGACCACATTCCCATCCCATCAGAGGGTGACTGAGGGTGTGGCTTTCGCAGCATTCCACTGTTTATCAGGAGGCTTGTACCACAATTCACGTATCCGGGACCCTAACAAAGCTTAAAACCACTCTGGTTATATTTATTCCAAGATATCTAATGGTTTTTGGTGCTATTATAAATGGAATCGATTCCCCAGTTTCTCTTTCTTCAGTCTCATTGTTCGTGTACAGCCACTTTGGAAAACAGTGTGGAGGTCCCTCAAAAAGTTAACAATAGAGCTACCCTATGACCCAGCCATTGCACTACTGGGTGTTTACCCCAAAGATACAGATGTAGTGAAGAGAAGGGCCATATGCACCCCAATATTCATAGCAGCGATGTCCACAATAGCTAAATCGTGGAAGGAGTCAAGATGCCCCTCAACAGATGGATGACTAGATTAAGAAGATGTGGTCCATATATACAATGGAATATTACTCAGCTATCAAAAAGAAAGATTTCTCAACATTTGCAGCAACATGGACGGGACTGGAGGAGATAATGCTAAGTGAGATAAGTCAAGAAGAGAAAGACAATTATATGGTTTCACTCATTTATTGAACATAAGAAATAGGAAGATCAGTAGGAGAAGAAGGGGAAGAATGAAGCGGGGATAAACAGAAAGGGGAATGAATCACAAGAGACTATGGACTCTAGGAAACAAACTGAGGGCTTCAGAGGGGAGGGGGATGGGGGATGGGCTAGCCCAGTGATGGGTATTAAGGAGGGCACGTATTGCATGGTGCACCAGGTCTTATACGCAAACAATGAATCATGGAACACTACATTAAAAACTAAGGATGTACTGTATGGTGACTAACATAACATAATAAAAATTTTTTTTAAAAAAGCTTAAAACTCAATGTCAAAAAAAAAAAAGGAAAGAAAAGAAATCAAGCAGATACTGAAGAAATTTGTTCCCAGAACAAAATGCAACAATATTTAAAGACACAAAACAAAATTCAGCACCCAACGACTTAAAAGCACAATGTCTATAACCCAATAGAAAATTACGGGCCATGCAAGGAAGCAGGAAAATACAAGCCCAAACTTCAGAAAAGAAATTTAAGCGAAAGGAAACAGCAGGAGGAATAACGCAGACAACAGTCAGTCACATAGCAGATATAAGAAACGATCACACTTTGCGTGTACAAAAAAATCAGAGGATACTCAGATAGAGTTTTAACACAGCAAATGTAAACATATAATGAATCGAAGACAATGGCAGGGCCATGTTTGTGATCTCCTGCTGCCAACAGATTCTTCATGAAGCCTCGAAAGGCTCACGTCTCCCCATAAGAAGTGAGGGTGTGAGTGTAGAATAAAATCAGGTTTTCTTTCACGTGTGACACCAGTGACAAAGAACGCAGACCCCTGAGATACGGAGGGGGGATCTTTCTGACATCCAGAATGGACAACAGAGTAACCCTTTGAACACAAGGTATTTTGGCAAATACACATGGAAACAGCCAAGGAATGAATGGAAATCCTGGCAGAGGGCAGCGGGTCATTCCCAGAAAGGCACAACCGAATGGATGACAGGTGAAAAGAAGCTGATATTGCCCAAAACAAGACCTCAGGATGGCAGAACGCAGCAGGAGAAGATGCCAGACAAGAACGAGGGTGTGGGGGGTGGACATCCTGTGCGGATCCAGACTCCGCCACCAACAGCCTGGTCCAGGGAAGTTTGGTGGATGGATGCCGCACGACCCAGCAACCCCCTTCCTCAGCCCTGGTTTTCCCTCAGCTCTGTTTGTCCCTCGGGAACTCCCCCCAAGTGAGGGCAGAACCATGGATGGTCACGGATGGTGGCTGCCGCGTGGCCCTGGAGGCATGGACAACCAGAACCAGCCACCAGGCACCACCGAAGCTGGTGTGGAGAGCCACAGACACCCGTGCACGCTGTGCGCTGGTCCCTCCCCCAAACCCACTGCGGAGGCCCCACCAACCTCCCCTGCCTGGTGCGAGGACCCTGAAGGCAGAGTGGTTAGGGAAGTGTCTACACCCCACAGCGAGGAAAGGCGGGTCTGAACTGAGGCCTTTTGTGTCTAATTTTATTATAGGAATTTCGAATATATACAACACTGAACAATACAGCCCCCTGGGCGCGAGTGGGCATCCCCCGGCTTTCTCGAAACCCAAAGTTGCCTCCCCGCCCTCACCCCACTCCCGTGTCATAGGATTTGTAAAGCAAATTCCAAGAGGAATATCTTTTCATCTTCCAGTGTCACAGTTTGCAACTCAGAAATACAAGTTTTCCCTTTCTGGAGACATCGCACTATTAGGAGCTCACCGCACAATGGTACCGCTGGTGCGCGCGCTCCCCGGTTGTCCTGTAAGTGGGTTTTAGCCGCGTATTTGCTTGTTTGCACGTGCACGTGTGTGTCTATATCTAGGAGCAAATCTGCAATCGGTTTGCCTGTCTACAAACCTCCCTCCATACTGCGCTGGCTTCTCTCTGCACCTCCCCCTCCGTGGACACGATCTGTGGATGAACGCAGGACGATCGTCCCATCGTTCCCCACAGGCTGACTTCGGCTGATTGCAGCCCAGCACCGGCATTTAGCCTGTTCGGACGTCTCCTGTACTTTCTGTGACTGATAGGTCTACACATCCGACCGGATGGAGGGTTTGCAGGAGTGTTCCACAGAAGACCTTCTGAGTGTCTAGTGGTTTACACCGTGTCCGTTGTCTCTTATTTTGGGATGTCTGCAGCTGTTGGTGACCACTGCCTGCGTCCATTCATTCAAGGGTTTCAAGCTGTGATCTCGAAATTTCACAATTTCTGGTTTATTCTTTAGCTGGAGACACTTCTCATCAACTCTTCGGTTACCTTGATGTCAACTCAAACAAGCCAAGTGAAGCAAACGTCGTGCTCTCCCGGTACTTTCTCACCTTCAGGTTGGAGCATTCACTCCCCAGGATCCTCCAAACCTGACCAATGGTTTCTTTTTTTCAGTATTATTATGAACTCACAAGTTTAGATCTATCTGGGGTTTGCCAGTGCACGGCAGTTAATATCTCTATTATCTTAAATTTGTTTCCTGAGTACATCTCATGGGATCTTGGTTGACTTCGATGGCTTTCCTGCTGTCAGGTGCGAAGAAGGGTTCCAAGCTCTCCTCAAATAGTTTCTGCCCCAGACTTGGAAATCAGCAATTTCTCCAGCGGGTTTTAGCTACTTTTCATGGGATTTAGACAGAGCTGGTCATAACCACTGCACGGCCCATCCCTCCAATTTCCAAACCATGGAGCTGAGCAAGGAAATACAAAGCAATAGAAAATACCACTGTGTACATTTAGGAAGTAAAAGAAAATTGGGGTGCCTGGCTGGCTCAGTTGGAGGAGTATGTGAACCTTGATGTCAGGGTTATGAGTTCAAGCCTCATGTTGGGTGTGGAGAGTATAAAAAACAAACAAAAAACAAACAAAACAACAACAACAAAAAACCTTTTTAAAAAAGTACAAAAAGTAACTCTTTACATTTCGATAGCATAGCTCGATGTCATAGTTAACATCACACATGGTTAACCCCAAACTTCAGGGTGAATGCCAGTGGAAGGGAAAGAGCGGGGAGGGTCAGAGAGAAATGGATTGTGTTTTTTTTTTTTTAAGATTTTATTTATTTATTTATTTGACAGAGAGACAGCCAGTGAGAGAGGGAACACAAGCAGGCGGAGTGGGAGAGGAAGAAGCAGGCTCATAGCGGAGGAGCCTGATGTGGGGCTCGATCCCAGAATGCCAGGATCACGCCCTGAGCCGAAGGCAGACGTTTAAAGACTGACCACCCAGGTGCCCTGAGAAATGGATTGTTAAAAAGAAAAAGAAAGAAAGAAAGAAAAAGAAGAAAGAAAGAAAAAAGAAAAAGAAAGAAAGAAAGAAAAAGAAGAAAGAAAGAAAGAAAAAGAAGAAAGAAGGAAGAAAGAAAAAGAAGAAAGAAAGAAAAAGAAGAAAGAAAGAAAGAAAGAAAGAAAGAAAGAAAGAAAGAAAGAAAGAAAAAGAAAGAAAGAAAAAGAAGAAAGAAAGAAGGAAGGAAGGAAGGGAAGAGGCTCATGTTTTATGCACTGAAATGTTAATTAATTTAACTTCTGTCATCTGAAGGTCAGTAAGTTAATGAACAAAATTTTAAAAGGAAAGGAATAGAGGCAGATCCTTACAGAAAGTAAACCAGTGTTGGCGGGGGGAGATGGTCACTAATGAGTGTGGGGTTTCTTTATGGGATAATAACACTGTTCTGGAATTAGATTGGGGTGATGCACATATACTGGTGACTATACTAAAAACCATTGGATTGTACATTTTATAAGGGTAAATTTTATGGCTTGTAAATTATATCTCAATTTAATGAAAGGAAAGAAATACCCTGTTCTATTACCGTCTTAGCTGTGCGCAGTAGAGAAATCTACACGTGGCGTTGGGCCCTTGGCCGTGTCGGGGTTTGTGGGCAGCCTGGACGTCTATCCGCGGGGCTGGACTGACGGACACTGCAGGACCCATGCCACGGAGTTCTGTGCAGGGGCCAGAGCCCGTGACTAGGAACTACAGAGCAAAACGGAAAAAGCTCAAACACAGGTGCTTTGTGCAAAATGCAAGAAACTAAATGAGATTTACAGCTCACGATTTTACATAAATTTTAAATATATTTTTATGCACGCACACACTGCCTGTTTTTCAGTTACACGTCTGTATAATTGCATATATGAAACACATCACTGCTCGTGCTAAGCCAAGAGGCGGGGCGGTGGTGAGACCCAGTGTGGAAGAGAACATACTGAATGGAATCAAGAACGGGGTCCTGCCTGAACCCAGTGTGCTCTGGAGCGGGCTGTGAGCCAAGCACGGGGGGACCCTCTCTGCACCCGAGGCCCAGAAGAAAAAACATGGACAACGAGCCCAGTTTGAACCAAGCGTGTTCTCAATTCACCACAAAGCACCTTCAGAATGTCCTCTCTGCTGGGGTCCCCCACATTCCTGTCCCAGCAGACTGCTACCTTCAAAATCCTGTTTCCTCACCCTCACTGTCCAGCTCCAAAGTCCCCCCAATTCCCTTAGTTCTTGTCTTTCCTCTTTCTGGAGAGCGAATTTTATGCCCTTGGCCAATCATCCACTCTCAGTTCTATTCTCCCCTCTCGGGCTCAGACAAGTTCTGCGCCCACATGTCCGGGAAGCAGGCAGGCAAATGCTGCCTTCCACTGCGGGACGTGGAGGCCCGAGGCGGGGGGCGCTGGGTCCCTCACAGGTGCACAGTGGCTCTACCTGGAACAGAGGCCATCCTCCGCGCTCTGTTCCCTGGCTCCAGCGCCCCTGAGTGCTCCCAGTATCCAGTAACCCTGCCTTGGCCTTGCTGTTCCCCCAGCTCCAGGACTCAGCCTTGCCGTTCCCCCAGCTCCGGAGAGGGTTGTGGTGTTTAAGCTGAGTTATTTACAGCTTGCCACCATGCCCTCTTCTCGCGCTCTTAGCCTCTAATCCCCAATCAACAAATTCCTTGTATCAAATCCCATCTGCAGACATGCCTGGGCAGGTTGTACTTTCCTGATAGATCCTGGCAGTTGTAGTGTCCGGTACCAGGAGCAGTGCCAGTCTGGGAAGCAGACCCTCAACCATGGGACCCCGGGATCGGCTTGGTCACGTGTGTGGCCTCGAGAGCACGGCTGAGCGCGTTAGCGCACGGCAGGCGGATGCCAAGTGTGCGGTGAGCTGTGACGTCACTGAAGAGTTGTCACTGCTGAGCATGACGCCGAGCCCGGGAGCCCAGGGCTGCTACGTCAAGTGGCTGCTCCACTCAGCCATCGTCCCGGGAACGCTGATACAAGGATCCCGGGCTAAGAATTCCCCTTCGTCACCCTGGAGAGCTTCCAGAAAAAAATGATAAACTCAGGGCCATCAGGGCTCAGTGGAAGTCATGGAAAAGCAAAGAGATTCTAGGGCTGCCCCAAAATTATTTTTTTCTTGTGGCTGCAGTAAGGAGCTTAGTAAAAATCAGGTGCAAAATACAGCCCTGCCGGTTTCAGGATTATGAGGGTTACATTCCTACACCTGCTAACTGTCTTGACTGTTCACTGGGGGGTGGCCTGGGAGGTCATGGGATTCAGAGACTTGCAGTGGGTGTATCTGGATGGACTTTGATCAGGCTGAGAATCTCGAGCCCCTGCATCTCTCCAAGGACACCTTGCCGGCAGAGGTCCTTCCTCTCCCCATTGCTGAGGAGTCTGGCTGACTCAGTGCGTCCCCTGAGAGGGGCTGTCCTGCCCAAGCCCACCCTCCCTACCTCCTCAGCCGTGGCCAGAGTCCTCTCTCTCCATCCTCGGAGGGGTAAGCGTCCCTTCTGACCTGCAGGACATGGTTTACAGCATGAAGGAATCACGAGAACTTGCTAATTTTCACCAGCAGAAATGCGAGAAAAACGTGTGGAAATGAGTTTGAAGGGTGTCAGACCAAAGAGGATGGGAGATAAATTGGGATCGGGCCAATCTTACCAGTCGCCACGTCCTCACCAGAGACTCTGGGCTTAATGTCTTAGCTCCAGAAGCTGATGGAGTTTCTAACGATTTTCTTGATTGATGGGCTGATTGGAACTTGGATCACTGATGACCGCATTTGCTGGAGATACCAAACCTTCACTGGCATAACGTAGGGAAGGGAATACAAAGGCCTAGCCTGCTGGGCGTGCTGGACGGTGGGTTTGTCTCGTGTGAGCTCTGCATTTCCCCTTGGTCCTCCCTGAGAGCCCCGAAGATGCTGGCCAAGAAATGCATTTGCTGGAGGACAGTGGTGGTCTCAAAAGGCTCTTGGTCAACTTGCAATGCCCGTTGGGTACCACCGTGGACGAGGGATGATGGACTCCTGAGAAGGACAGAGCAGAAGGCAACATCCAGGTGAGAGAGACGTCCCCACAGCGGTCAGAAGGGACAAAGCCCAGGCCACTTTCCCCATCTTCCGCGGTGGCTGCCGATCGTGACGTCCCTAGGACGCGCACCTGGAAAGCTCACCCAGTATCACTCAACACACAGAGCATGAAACAACACTCCATCCCGGGGGACAGATACTTGATTTAGAGGCCACGATGCAGTCAGGCTTTCTAGCTCCGTTTCCACCTTGGACCCTATTCATAGACTCGGAGCTCCTTGACAGAAAGGGAGGTCATGTCCCTGGGCAGAGGGCCATAGAACACTGCTCAGGCGCACACGTGGATTCTCCTCCTTGCCCTGTTCCAGGGGCCCTGCAGTCATTGACTGGACGGAGCGCACTGGGCAGTGGGAGATGAGCTGGGTTTTCTCTGTGCACTAGACTCCTTCGGACCCGACATTAATTTCCGGGAAGCCAGACGCCACAGCAGTCCCCCAGTTACGGTGCTGCGGGGATGATGGGCCTGCTTGGTGCTGGGAATGTCCTCACAGTGTGCTCCCGGTTGCTTGGTGTCCGGCGAGAGTAGACATTCTTGACAATTGGTAGGACCCCTCACAGCTCCCCAGACTGGGGAGTGGGTGCCGTTCCGGAGGCAAGAAGTAAGCGAAAGGCTGGGATCTCTCCTCGTGCTCCGCGGGCGAGGGGAGCAGTCAACAGCTCTCGCACAACTGCCGAGAGCAGTCAGGGTCCCTCTCAGAGGCTTGAACGTGCAGGGGTGGGTGTTGGGCTGCTCTGTCCCGTGCAGAACGTGGAGGGGTCTCGCTGAAGGACAGTCATCTCAGAACTGACCTGGAGGGAGCTCAGTCAACGTCAGCTTCTCTTCTGGACACGATATCTCTGCTGATGTAAACCAAAGCACCCGCGCCGCCTTCTTCGGTCAGATACCTGGGATGGCATCTGGCTTCCCAGGGTCCCAACCACTAGCAGCCTCAGCACGGGGGTGAATTCACGGAAGGGAAAGGTCAACTCCACAGTGTTGAATGACCTGCAGACTCACCATGTTAGCTGCCAAATCAGACTCTGCTGTGTGTGTAAGATCCCTTCTACCGAGCAGGAAAGTCACGGACCTGATTTTTATTGGGGGGAACATCCCTCCCCCACTGACAATTAAAGGAGCAGGAGAGACAAAAAGTAAGCTGTGATTTGATCCCTCGAGGGAGTCACGCCTCCAGCGAATTGTTTACCCCAGCACTGATTGCCATGAAAATTAGTTGTCTGCTTAATTTCTTCAAGCCTGTTTTTTTCCTGCAACGTTCTTATTCCACGACGCAGGGATGCCATCTATAACGTCCCCTTCCGTATTCCCAGCAGCTCTCAAAGTTCATGGTGCACAGAAGGTGTTCTATAATTATCTGCTGAAACAAGTGAGAAAGGTAATGAATTTCGTAGAAAAGACAGTAAATGCCCCCTAGAAGGAATGATGCCTGAGATCACAGAGGCGGACCTCGCAGAATCAGAACTCAGACCCACCTCTATGCATTCTTTACTTGACGTTTTCCCAGCCAATCAAGTTGATCTCCTGTCAATCATCTTTTCCAAAATCAAAAATGGCACTAGGTTCTTTCTGGGAAACGGCCACACCAGATCCCTGCAGCCCCATATGCAGGTGTGCGATCCCCTCTTTAGGACCGAGCACCCACACAGTGATTCTCGAAGTGTGGCCCCCAGCCAGCAGCCTTGGCATCAGTAAGGGCTGGATAAATAAATGACAGGTGATTGAAAGGGGTCTCTATTTCTCCAAACCTTTCACTGGGGTGTAGGAAGCCGAAATTTTCTGGCTGCGTTTCAAGTTCACTGCTTCCTTAGTGTTTCAAACATGAAATCAGAGAACAAGTAATCCCCCTTTTAAAAAAAACCTGATGTTATTTCTTTTTTGAAAGTAAAAATGATTAAATAGGGGTTTTTTTTTAAATAAAGTTAACTAATTTCTTTATCCTTGGCATGGTTTTCTTCCATTTGTAAAGGAAGGCAAACAAGTTTCCCATAAACAGCACTTACTGGCTTTACAATACGATTTGATTTATAAAAATTCAATTTACACAGAACTTCCAAGAGAGGCATTTATTGTGGAAAGTGGGGTATTTGACATTTGGTTCTGAGATCGATACGTCTGGGACAGTTCTGAGTTAAGGACAAATGCCCCTGTTCCCTCTGTGCAGCGGCGGGGACGAGGAGCTCTGAGCTCTGAGTCAGGGCCGGTTGGCAGGTGTAATTCCCCACTACACACAGTTAGGTCAGCGCTGGACGATAAATCCACACAATGCCGGGCAATTTCAGGAAGTCTATAAAGTGTGTATTTACAGAATTGTGCCAAATTGTTACGGGGGTTTAAAAAAAAATCAATGCTCTGATCTATCTACCCTGCTAGAGAATCTGTCATACAGGAAATGCTATCCGAAATAATGACAATGGTGATTATTAGCGCCAGGGTCCACACCCCGGGCTTCCGGACCAGGCTTCCGGACCGGACTATGCAAATACAGGTAGGATCGATAGCAGAGTGTTTGGGGCCACCCACGGTGGGGGGTTGCGGTGGGGTCTGGTGCTTTTTTAGCCGTTTAATTTCAGATTTATCTCTCTGTTCTCAGATGAGACACTGTATAGATTTTCTGCAGTTCTGGGAAAAGGCAGACGTATATATTGGATCCTTTCCTCCCCTGCACAATTGTGAAATAAAATGTTACCCAGAAAATAAACAAGTAAGTGAAGACCTGTGTAATCGCACGGCATTTTCTGTACAGAACAGACTGGACCAGCAGCCCGTCCCTGGAAAGGCTCGGACCCACAGAGCAGAGCCCAGGCCCCAGACGTGCAGGGCTGGCGGGGAAGAGGCTCCGGGCAGAGGGCTGCGTGAGAGGGAGGCTCCTCTGGGGGTCCCGCGGATGCCAGACTGGATGGCAGGGAGGGCGCGGCACGGGGGCCTCAGGGGGCCTGGGGCTGCAGCACGGACACTGTCTTCACAGTCACAGGCTGCCAAGGGTCTGGCCCAGCAGCTCGCACAGCGGCCACGGACACGGGTGCAGGCCTCCCTGCAGCGGTCCGGGGCTTGGTGACAAAGTGGCAGCTGACCAGCGAGGAGGGGCTGTTCCTGAGCAGGACAGGGCTGGTCCCTCTAGGCTGACCCCTGGCTGCGAAGGCCAGGCCCAGGTGCTCTTGGGACCAGAACAACACATGTTTATTATCTCACGGTCTTGCTTGGGACTGGGGGCAAGGCATCGAGGCTGCCAGGAGGTGTCAGGCACAGCTGGGGTCTCCCCTGAGGCTCCGCGGGGGAGGCTCTGATGCTGAGCTCATGGGGCTATTGGCAGCACTCAGCCCCCCACAGGCCATCCAACCCGGGGCCCTCCGTCCCTGTAAGGCAGAGGCTCACCCACATCCCAGGGCAGCGACCCCACCAAGAAGTGAGGATCGGGGGGGGGGGGCGTCTGTCCAGCTCAGCCAGCAGACTCGTCACTCTCTGAGAGTCCACGGAAGGTCGGAGGGAAGGTCTGAGACAGACTCTAAGGGCTAAGTGAGCTGCTCAAGGCTGTTCTTCCTCGTGAATAATTCATGCATGGCTCCTTCCTTCCAGCTAGCACTTGTTCACTCCCTCATGGTTGCGGGGCCCTGGAGGGCAGCGTGTGGCCGCGTGGGAGGACAGGCGTCCTGTCACATGCAGGCAGAGCTTTGTCCTCGCAGGGAGCACGGGGAAGTGTCTTGTACATAGACGGGAGTCACCACCACACGCTCTCGTTCACCTGTCCGTTCATTGACTCATTCAGCAGGCACTCCCTGGGAGCCACTGGCCACCTGCTCTGTGGCAGCTCCCGCCGGGGACCACAGGCTCCCTCGCAGGGCTGTCGTGCCCAGTTGGGAGGGCAGAGGTGGCGGGGAACAAATGCATAACAAGTAAACATATAAGTGAATGTCGAAGGGGCGTTAGGGCTCAGCGGAAGGCACGCAGAAAAGCAGCAAAGACTCTCGAAGGTGAAGTAAGCTGAAAACCAGCGTATGACCAGGTCAGGGGCGGGGGAAGGGCCGGGGGACAGCGCAGGGCCGGCTGGAAAAGGAAGGGGTTTTCTAAGACAAAGCCAGGTATCAGAACGGTAAATGCAGGGAAATACTGATGAGCCCCCTGGGACGACAGATCCCGAGTCCTGCCAGGTGCACACTCGGGCTTGGAGGACCACAGAGAGGCCCACCAGGTGGGCGAGCCTCAGCCCTGCAGGGAGCTCGGGGAGAAGCGGCCCCTGCACACCGAGCACGCACTCGCACAGACTGCCTTCCAGGCGCCAGGACGGAGTCGTGAGCGGGAGACACGTTTTCCCCAAACAGAGGGACAGTCGTGCTGGCCTCTGACTGCTGGTGCTCGGGGGCGGCTCCAGCGGGAGGGGGACAGCACCGCTCGGGTGGCCCGCCTGCTGCCCACTTGCCAAAGCTGCGGAGAGACAGGAGAGGGACAGTGCGGTCTGCGTACCTCCTGGAAAGTGCACCCAGCCCAGGCGGCCAGAGCTCCGTGCTCAGAGCTGCAAGCCGCGGACAGCCGATGTGTCCCCTGCGGCCACTGCCGCACCTATGGCTCCAACGGAGTCATTACAGCCCTGCCGGAGGGGTCACCTGGGTCAGAGCCACGGGCAGCTATAGACAAGGACCCTGGTCATGCGGTCGCCAAGGGTATCCGACTCAGGCCAATATGTCAGGAGCCTCACTTAGACGTGGCCAAGGATGTTGGAGGGATGGATTTCCTCCCCGGGAACACATACCACCCCGTCCTTGTCACCGGCCCATGTTGGGAAAGTGGAGGCGTGAATGCGGGGACAGAACTTCCGCCGTTCTCCGTGCCCCTGGCCCACGGGAACCACTGATGTACCAGCTGACCCACACACCCCTTGCTTCCTTGTTTAGGCTGCGGTCAATCTGGCCTGAGCCGCTTGGAGGATGAGGGTCCCAGGATGCAGTGGCACGAGGGCCAGGTGAGCACCCGTGGGTGCAGGTGCACCTGAGAAGAGTGCCTGGTGCTGTCTGTGTGCGCAGAAGCGTCATCGGGGGCGCAGACCCCGCAGGAGGGCGCTCGGTTCTGTCCCGGGATCTTGAGGTCTTACTGCCCCTGAGAACTGGCCCAGAAAGGGGAGGCCTCGCCTCAACTGAACAATGGCCGAGGCTGAACACAGGTAGACCTTGCTAAAGGCGCTGGCAAGGACGTGGATGGGCCACCTGTGTTTGGAGGACAGAGCAGCGTTCAGGACAGGTGGCTAGTTCGTGATCTCGGGCTCCGCAGCGAGGAAAACACCTGCACATTAAATCAACCTCACGAGGAACAAGCCGATTTGATTTTGCCTTCCTTTTCCCTCAGGGATGAGTGGTAGGGGCTGTCCATCTACCCAGGAATGCTTCTCCACCCAGTCGCTACCCCCGCAGGGGAGGCTGCTCCCCAGCAGAAGGGCTCTCATCCCCCAAGCTCCAGACAGGGACGGTCAGGCTGGACCCACCACCTGCCCCATCTCGCTATGTTCAGAGAAGCCTGAGTACCAATATCTCTCTCCNCCCCTCCCTCCCTTCCTTCCTTCCTTCCTTCCTTCCTTCCTTCCTTCCTTCCTTCTTTCCTTCCTCTCTTTCTTCCTTCCCTCTCTTCCCTCCTTCCTTCCTTTCTTTTTCTCAATCCCATACAGTAAAAGGAATAACATTGATTAGTTTCTCTAACTTTCAATAATGAGTCAGAAAAGATAAATATGAAAGGACCTCGAATTAATTCTAAGGAGCTTAATTATGTTCCCTGGGACGCATTCTTTCTGAAATGAGTTTTCCTATCTGCCCTGTGTTACAGCAGCCCCCTGGCATGGCAAAAGTTTATTTTGGGCTTGGGGAATGAATTTGCAATTAAAAAACTTGCTGTCATAATCATGCACATTTGCATAATGTGGGCTCTTCATTAGAGCGCAGAGAATAAAATCAGTCTGATAATCAAATCAATTCATCTGTTATTTATTTAGTTTGCAGGACCCACAGAGTCTGCGCCGATGGACAGAAAGCACAGGCGTGAAGTCAGGGGGACTAAACTCAGAGTCGGCTGTCCGTGGTCACATTCAGAGGCAGAGATCACGTCTTCCTGACCACGCAGAGGAGTGCTCCGGTGACTGTCCCCGGGCCCACAGGTGGCAGAGGCGGCTCTGACATCCTCAGTGTTTTCATGGAGGGACATAAATTCTGGGACGTAAAATAGCTCTCCTGGAGACAAAATTCCTGAGACAGAATTTCTTAGCAACCTGCTCCAGGACCAATGGGAGCAAAGTTATGCAGAAATGCAGATGTCACCTCCCTCTAGACTCACACGTGGGGCCCTGGCCACACACATACACACACACACACACACACACACACACACACACACTCCCTTCAGGTCATCCTCACTCCTGATTTGTTTCAATTAGTGACAAATTAAAATTCAGGCCCTACATGGGGCTGGATTCATAGCCAAGTGCAAAACTCCAAAACTATACATTGATTTTCAGATAGAGAACTATAATTAGAAGCAACTTGAAATAGAAATAATTAATCGAAATCCAATTTCTCAGAAGAAAGAACTATGCGGTCCTCGAGGGTAGAAAGTCTTCCAAGCAATCACACTGTGTGCGAGGGGCAATGCCGGGCTCTGGGGCGAGGTGCATCCCTGTCTGGAAGAAGAGCAGGAAGGCAGGGCGTCCTTCTCAGAGCAGGTGGGTGGATGCAACAACCCTACAAAGCATTTTTGAGCACTGGCTCGAGGTCAAGCACCATTTCCAGCTGGCGACCTCCTCCCAACCTCCTTCCCAGCTCCCTTCTCCTAGGAAAGTGCCCTGCAGCAAACCCCAGCCTCCAGCATGTAAGGTCCTGCCCCTTGCTCTTCACAGGCCTGTGTGTGGGCGTGGGGCCGTGGAGGGACAGTGCTGATGCTGAGCTGGGAAGCAGCTTCCACGCGACCTGGTGACAGCGAGGAAGGATGCCAAGGACGCTTGCAGTATTTCAGGATGACACCGGGAGTGGCTGTACGTGGACTCTCGTGTTCTCACCGAGCCAAGCGTTTCAGCTTCTGTGTCCTGGCTGGATCAGTCATCATCAGGGACACTCATCAGTCAAACACGCCTGGAGTGTCCCCCCACTCTGGGGGCTCTCCCAGATCCTGGGGGCACAGCACTAAGTGGGGAACACTTGTCATGATTCATTCCGTTCAGTTTCATGTTGTCCCTAACAGCCGTACCACAGAGCCCTCAACATACCCTGAAACGCATATTTAAAGTGCACAGCTTGGTAGGGGCGCCTGGGGGCTCAGTTGGTTGGGCATCTGCTCAGGCCACGATCCCAGGGCCTTGGGATGGAGCCCCGCATTGGGCTCCCCGCTTCTCCCTCTCCCTCCGCCCCTCCCCCTGCCCGTGTTCGCTCTCTCCCTCTCTCAAATAAATAAATAAATAAAATCTTAAAGAAAAAAATAAAGTGCACAGTTTGGTAAGCAGTCATGCCACCTCTCTCATCCCTGATACCAGCAATTTTTGCTCCCTCTCTTTCTTTTCCTCGTCAGCCTGGCTAGGCATTCATCAATCTGATTGATGCTCACAAAGGACTAGCTTTGGTTTCATTGACTTTCTGTATTCTTTTTCTATTATCTATTCCATTGAGTTCTAAGTGATACTTGTTATTTCCTTTTTCTACCTATTTTGATTTTACTTTACTTCCTCCCCTTCCCCGTTTCTTAAGTTGGAAGCCGAGGTCATCAATTGGAGAACTTTCTTTTCTTCTAATATGAGTGTTTAATCCTATAAATTTTCCTCCAAGCCTTGCTTTAGGGATAGCCCACAAGTCTTTATACTTTATGTTTTATTTTCATGCAATTAAAAATATTTAGTCTCGCCTTTGATTTTTCATTCGATACATGGGTTATTTAAAAGTGTGTTATTTAGTGTACAAATATTTGGGAGTTTTTAGAGATCTTGCTCATCCTTTCCAGGACAGAGTTCTACTTTGCATAGAGAAAAGACTATGATTTGAATCCTTTTACATTTATTGAAAGTTGTTTGACAGGCCACATACATTCTACCATTTTGGATTTTCCATGTACACTTGAAAAGAATGAATTCTGACAGCGTTTGGTAGAGTGCTCTGTAAATGTCAATTAACTCAAGCCGGCTGATGGTGTCTTTCAAGTTTTTAATGTCCTTACAGATACTGTGTCCTTGTTTTGTTGATGCCTGGAGAAATGATGCTAAAATCTCTACCTCTAATTGTGGATTTATCTACTTCTGCTTTCATTTCTATCCAGTTTATGCTTTATGATTTTTGAGCTGTGTTATTAGGCACATAAACATTTAGGGTTGTGTTTGCTTTGATGATTTGAAACCTTTATTATTATGAAATGACTATCTTATCCCTGATAATTGTCTTTGTTCTGAAATCTACTTTGTCTGATTTTAATAGATATTCTCCAACTTCCTTTTGATGAGTGTTAATATGGTCTATCTCTAGTCATCTTTTCACATTTTAACCTCTTTATGTTTTTTAATAAAAAGTTGATTTCTTGTGGGAAGCATGAAGTTGTATCTTTCCTTTTTATCTACTCTATCTCTGCCTTTTCATTGGGGTGTTCAGATCCCTTGCAATTGATGGGGTTATGGTGTGGTTGGGATTTAACTCACCTCTTCGCTATTTGCCTTCTATTTGTCTTATTTGTTGATTCCTTTTTCCTCATTTACTACCTTCTTTTGGATTAACTATTTTTGTGACTGCACATATCTCTTTTGTTGGCATCTTACCCATAATTCACCACTGTCTTATTGTGACGGTCACTTTACGGTTATAGTGTATCTTTGTCTTCACGTGGTCAACCTTCAACTACTCCCCCTGGAATAGAGGAACCTCACAGCAATACGATTTTATCTTGTCCCTTCCAGATTCTGTTATACATTTACACAAATGTTATAAACCTCATAACACACTGTTGCTATTCTTGCCTCAAGTAGTCAACTTCTTAAGAAAGGGCTTTAAACAGTAAGAAAACCATGCCTTTACCATTTCCCCATGTGGCACCCATTTCTGGCATGTTTTACTCCTTTGTGCAGATGCAGATTTCCATCTCTACCACTTTCCATGTGTCTGAAGGACTTCCTTTCACATTTCTTGTAGCATGGGTTTGTCCGTCCTGAATTCTTTCAGTTTTTCATTTGTAAACATCCATTTTTTGGGAAAGTATTCAAACTTGTTAAAAACTGATGGACGTTTTTCTTTCCTTCAACGCTTCAGAGATGATGCTTGAGTGTCTACTGACTTGCATTGTTTCTGAGTTGACGTCCATGCCCTCATCTCTGCTCCCGTCTACGCACTGTGCCACTTTAATCTGGCTACTGTTCTTAAATGTTAATTTTGAAATAGTTACAGATTCACAAGAAGTTGTAAAGACATTTCAGACAGGTCACGTGTACTCAGAACCCCCCAGTGGGTACATCCTACATGGTTATAGAACAATCTCAAAACGGGGAAACTGACACTGGTAAAATGTGTATAGTTTCCTGTCACTTTACCATCTGTGTGGATTATGGAGCCAAGATACAGGAATGTTCCTTAGCCACAGAGATGTCTCTTGTGCTATGCTTTCTCTGCTACATGGACATTCCTTCCTCACACCACCCCTAAGCCCTGACAAGCACTAGTCTGCGCTTTTTATCTACAATTTTGCCATTTCTAAAACATTGTATAAATGGGCTTGTACAGAACGTTACCTCTTGGGACCAGCTTTTTTCATGCGTCACAATGCCCTTGAGACTTGACATTCACACAAGATTTGCATGTTTGAAGTCTGATTGTTTTTTATTGTTGAGTAATGCTCTATGGTATGAATGCACCACAGTGTGCTTTTAACCATTTGCCTGTTGAAGAACAACTCGGGTGTTTCTAGGTGTTGGACATTACAAATATAATTGCTATGAACAATTGTCTATAAGTTTTATGCAGACATAAGTTTTCATTTCCCTGGAAAAAAGTCTTGGCAGTGTAATTGCTGGGTCAAATGATGTGCGTGTTGAATTCTTCGAGAAATGGTCATATATCTTGCAGAATAGCTGCATTGTTTTTCGTCCAATGAGCAATGTGTGAGTGATGCAGTTTCTGTCACCCTTGCCATCGTTTGGTACTGTCACTACTTTCACTCTAATAGTTTCAGGGAGTGTGCAGGGATTTCTATCTCCCTGTTGGTAACGATATTAAATATCTCTTCATGTGCTCCCTCACCATCTGCGTGTGCCCTCAATGAAATGTCTCTTCATGCTTTTGCCCATTTTCTAATTGAATTTTTAATGTTATATGTGGAGAGTTCCTTATAAATTCTGGATAGCCGTCTTTTGTCAGTAGTGCGGTTTCCAAATATTTCCCCCCAATCCGTAGCTTGTATTTTCATTCTCTTCACAGGGTCTTTTGCAGACAAAACAGAAGTTTTTAATTTGGATGAAAACCAGCTTATCATTGTTTTTCTTTTCAAACCATGTGTTTGGCGTCATTTCTAAGGCAACTTTTCCATGCCCTAGATCTCAAATATTTCCTTCTTTGTAATCTTTTAAAAGCTTTCTGGTTCTGCGTTTTACATTTAAATCTGTGCTCCACTTTCGTAGATCTCTGTGTAAGCTGTGAGGTGTGGGCTTTTCCCCTTCTCCGTGGGGATGGCCAGGGGTTTCAGCACCAGCTCACCTTTGTCGTGTATCAACCGGGACTCCTCGGATGGAAGTATTTCTAGGTTCTCCGTTCTGTTCCTTTAATCTGTGTGTCTGTCGTTCTGTCAATTCTGTGCAGTATTGATTCCTGTAGATAATAAATCTTGAAATCAGTTAGAGTGATTTGCCCATTTTACTTTTCTTTTTCCAAAATTGTTTCATTTTCTAATTCCTGTGTCCTTCCATATAGATTTCTGAATAAACTTGTGTGTATCTACAAAAATATTTTTCTGGGATTTTGATAGGAACTTGATTAAATTAATATATCAGTTTGGGGGAGAACTGACATCTTTACAATGTCAAATCTTCAATCCATGGTATGGTATGTCTATATATTTAGATCTTTGATTTCTTTCACCAGCGTTTTTGTAGATGTTAGCACACATGTCCCATACATGTTTTGTTAGATTTATACCTAAATGTTTCATTTTTGAATAATTAAAAATGGCATTTTTTTAAAATTTCTTTTTTCACATGTGCATTGTTAGTATATAGAAATGCAATTGATTCTTATATGTTGACCTGTATTCTGTGACATTGATGGACTCAATCATTAGAAGGAGAGTGTGTGTGTGCGTGTGCGTGTGTGTGTGTGTGTTTGGAGTTTCTAGGTAGACATTATGTCTCTGTAAATAGCAGCCATTATGTTTATTTCTTTCCAACTAGTATACTCTTTATTTTCTTTGATTGCCTTATTTTGCACTGGCTAACATTTCCAGCGCTATGTTGAGTGCAAGTGACCAGAGAAGATATCTTGGGCTTATTTCCATTCTTAGGAGAAAAGCATTCTGTCTTTCACCATTAAGCGGATCTTATTTGGAGGACATTTTGTAGATTTTCTTTATTGAGTTGAGGAAGTTCTCCTCTATTCCTAATTTTCTGAGAGGTTGATTTTTTTTTTTAAATCTCAGATAGATGTTGAACTTTGTCAAATGCTTTTCTGCATCAGTTGATCTGAGTGTGACTTCTTCTTAAGCCTATCAATATGGTGTATTGATTTTGTTGATGTTCAAATACTTTTGTTCAAATATTTTTGTTCAAATGTGATGTTCAAACAGCTTTGATACCTGGAAGAAACCTCAGTTGATCATGGTGTATATTCTCGTATATCATTATATTTCGTTTAGAATTATTGACAATATTTTGTTAACAATTTTTGCAACAATATTCATATTAGGATATTAGTCAATGATTTTTTTATTTTTAATTTTTCTTTAACTGTCTTTGGCTTTGGCATCAGTAATACTAGCTTCAGAGAGTGAGCTGGGAAGTGTTCCATCCTCTTCAATTTTCTGGAAAGGATTGTCTAAAACTGGTATTAATTTTTTAAATGCTTGGTAGAATTCTCCAATGAAAACTTCTTGGCCTTGAGATACCATTTTTTGGTCTATCTTGCTGTGATATGCTCAGCTTATTGAAATTGAATATTTACGTGTTTTGACAAATCTGGGAAACGTCCAGCCATTTTTAATTTCAATACCTCTTAGCATCATTGTCTTTCTTCCCTCCTCCCAGGACTCCTGTGACATAAATGCTAAATCCTTTGTCACAGTCCCCATGACCCTGAAAATCTGTTGATTTTTAAAATTTAATTTCTCTCCGTTTTTTTTTTCCCTGTTATTCAAATTGTATGTTTTCCATTGTTCTATGTCCAGCTCACGGGGCCTTTCTTCTCTTTTCCTCATCCTGCTGTTGAACTCATGGAGGATTTTTATTTCAGTTAATTTTCAGTTTTATAATTTCCAATTTTTTGTTCTAGAACTTTCAGCTCTGAACTTTTCTATTTCTTTGCTGAGACGTTCTATATTTTTTCATTTGTGTCTTAAATGATTGAAATTCTCTCTGAAGCATTTTTGATGATGGCTTTTTAAATATCCCTTTTAGACAATTCTAACATCTGTGTCCTCTTAAGGTTGGGAGCTGTCGATTGTCTTTCTCATTCAAGTTGAGATCCTAATGGTTCTTTGCATGACAAGTGATTTTCGATTGAAAACTGGACATTCTGGTTATTGTTTTATGAGATCCTCAGTCTTATTTAAGCCTGTGTTTTGGTAGGCCTCCTCTGAAGCCTCGCTGGCAGGAGAGGTGAGCCCCACCTCACTACTGGAGGGAAATTCACGATTTCCACCAGGCCTCCAATGACTCTCTGGGGACAGGAGCTCCTCATACAGAGGGTATGGGGGTTCAGACTCTCCCTTAGGCCTCTGTGGGCAGCACCCCGGCTGCAGGGGAGGGGAGAGGTTCCTCATCACCACTGGGGGGTGTGGGCTCCCCACTGACACTGGGGGTGGGGAGGCAGAGTTGTCCTACTCTGCTCTCAGGACCCTAGTGGGCTGGAGGGGCTGGAGCTCCGTGTTAGAACCCACAGAGAGAGGAAGTCTTCCATGGCACAGGGGGCTGGGTCCCAGGTGTTCCTACCATACTGAGCTGGAGTAGAGCACTTTCTGCCTGACGTCTTCCGTCTTGCAGGGCCACTCCCTCCCGGTCCTCCTGGTTCCTTGGTTAGAGGGAGCAGGTGTTGTTGGGGCATTTTATCTGTGCCTGTTGGTGCTTCTGGGTTGAAGCTTCTCTGGTACCCAGTCCAGGCTGACGATGCGAAATAAATGAATAAATAAATACTGACGACTCGGTGTCGTGTCCTCTTGTGGGTCCCAAGGTTCCTAGCCAGTCTGTCTTCTCAACTTTCAGAACTGTGTTATGTTTGTTTGATGTATAAGGGGTAGGATTTTCAAGTGTTCTTAGCAGAAGGAATAAGGAAGTTTATGTCTATTGTGAAGACTTACCTTAGTCTCTGGTTCGAAGCCATTTGATTCTGATGTCCCCAATGCTCCGTGATTTCCCTCATGTCTCTTGTTCTAGGGGTTCCTTGAGCTTCGTGCATTGGTAGGTGTACAGTTTTCGTCAACTTTGAATTGCGTTTCAGCTGCTATTTCTTCAAATATTCTCTCTATCCTTCTTCTGTCCCCTCTCTCTCTCTCAGGGACTCGATCGCACATAAATCAGGTTTCCTGAGGCTGCTCAAGACCTGCTCATGCTCGGCTTGAGTTTAGATCATCTCTGCAGACATTTCCTCAGGTGCACGAAGCATTTTTTTCTGCATTGCCTACTCTGCTGCTGTTCCTTCATGGAATACTTTTCATGCCAGACATTGTAGTTTTTCATCTTATTTGGGGTCCGTTTGACATGTCGTGTCCCTGTTGACCATGTGCAATCTCGCCTCCAGACCTTGGGAAGCGCGGACTGTACTTCGGTCAGTATCTTCACCTTCTTGGCCACTGATGCTCTCACGGTGGCGGGTTCTAGGTCTGTTTCCAGTGACTGATGTTTCTTCTGAGTGCTGTACTGAATGCCCCATAAGTTCCAGGTTTTTCTTACCCTGGAGCAGGAGCCCTGGCCCCATGTGAACTCTGGCACTGTTCTTGCTGGAGTTTTCGTTCCTTCCCGCTCCTGGGGGCCTCTGCGTTGGGCAGTTCTAGTCCATGGTCCGCAGGTGCAGATCAGCACTCAGTCCCGAGGAGGTTCTCGTCTCCCGCATTGTCTCTCTGACACTGTGCCCGGCAAACTCTGGCTGCCTTGGCCTTCCTGGAAGGTCAGCCCTGTGGCTGGACCCTGGAGCTGGTGGGCTATGCTGCTATCTGGAAGCCCCTCCGGGTGGTGAATCCTCAGCCATCACTGGCCTCCTGTGTTTGTTTAGCACATCTTGGGAACCTGTGTCGATGCTGCCAGATGTCCAGTGTCCTGAAAACCGTTGTTTCCCGTTCCGACCAACTTGTTGGTTTTACGTGGGAAAGTTCATCTGGTCCTGTTCCTCTGTCATGTGCACATCAGAAATTTCTCATCCTTGTTGTATCTGTACCAGTGCTCAGAGTCCTTTCCTGAATGTTCCCAAGCCCAGGCAATCCAGGACAGCAATCCTGGAGTCTTGGGATTCAGCACCTCTTCACTCACAGGCCGAGAAACCCGCCTTGGAGACTCGTTTTGAAAAGCGTACAGCAGGAACAGGGTGGCCATGTGGTGGTGGCTCAGAGTCTCGTCCAGCCAGCCACGGGGCAGAGCCACAGGCCAGAACCACGGCTTGGCGTTTGCCTGATGCAGCTTTCGATGTCCTGCCTAATGACAGCGACAAAAGCATCTTGGAGTCACACAGAGAGCTTCAGGATAGAAGTTTCTGGGAGGAATTTTGTTACCATAGGGAGAAGAACACTGGGGTCTAAACAAATCTCTCTCTTTTTGGGGGGATGGGGGAGATTATCGACGGATCGATTTTTCGAAGTGCGGTGAACACAGTGTTATCCTGGGGTCAGGTGTACAATATAGTGCTTCGACGGCTCTGTACTCGGGGTCTCCACCGTAAGCTGCTCGCAAACCCTCAACAAACATCTCCTGATGGCTGACTGAGGCCTGGCGTCCCCTGTCCCTTGCAGCTCTGCCCCCCGAGACACGTTCTACGCTGCTAGGAAAGTAGGCACTCTGAGCGCCCCTTGCTCTGAAAGGTGTAGCGGCTTCCGTTGTCCCAAACACGATCATGGTCTTACTTGTGGCCTTTAGTGCATTTGTCCCTCTTCTTTCCCATTTTCATCTCCTAATGCTTTCCCCCAACCCCGTGGGAGTTCTCTATTCTTGGCCTCGGGGGGACAGGAGTATCCTGCCAGGAGGATGGCCTCCCTCTCTTCCAACACCACGCTGCGATCTCCCATTACTACAACACGAATTTTCAGGGCCCCTCTGGCTCTGCTTACACTCGAGAACCACCGGCCAGCACCACCACTGGAGGCCAGCACAGACCCGTGTCTAACTCTGGTGATGGGCACACCAGTGGGTGAGCAAGGGGGGCAAGGGGGCAGGGGCTGGGGGCAGCTCCAGGTGAGATGGGAAGTCACCCTCCTGACCTGTCACCAGCATGCCTCGCCCGCTGCTTACAGATGACCAGGAGCCTTACGGGGGCTCAGCCTTTGCTCAGGGAGAGGGAACTTTGAGCCAGGCCACAACTAAGGGTCACTGGCTAATGCAACGCCATTTTAGAGGGGGCTTTTGGGGAGAAAAAGGTAGGACTGAGTGGGCAAATTAAGGCGGTGGGGGCACCCCCAGACCAGGAATGGCCAAATGAGTGCCTGGGGACATCCAGCGAGAACAGGAAAACGTCCAGTGGTCATGTTTGCCTAGAACTGACCACAGGCCAGTGTCCTCATCCGGCCTGAGCACAGTGCTTAGTGATGACGACAGTGGCTCTGACAGCAATAATAATAATTTCAGCCGAACTTCACTTCACCATTTACAAAGCACTTTCTTAGACATCATTTCATTTTATTTCATCCACAGAGAAGTACCGGGTCCTCATTTCCTGTTAATTTTAAGTTTGGTTTATTATGTACATACTCATATGCATACTTTACAAATGCAGAGAGCTCACTATTTCTCTAAATGCATCACTTCCTAATTTCCTTTCTTTATTGGCCTCCCTTGCCCACTTCCCTCCTTCCACTTCCAATCTCCACTCCCCCGGAACTCCGACAAATCCATACCGTCTACTCTGCACGTGTACACACACGCGCGTGCACACAGTTCACGTCTGTTGCATGTCTGAGTGCACGGTGCACAAGTGTGCAAATGCATAGATGCACACAGAAGCCCGTACGTAAATGTGCGGGCTTTCCGCTGTGTCGTTGCTTTGCAACAATAAATTGTATCACCCACAGCTCTGAGCATCTGGCTTTCAGGGCTCAGTAATGCCCCGCCAACAACACCCCCACCCCAGCATCACCCTGCATTGACTTCCTGAGTGAGTGCCTGGCGCCAGGGTGTGAATTTCCACAAAGCTATTTACTTTGAAGTTTATGTGTCAACCCTTCATGGTTGTTGAATATGAACTTTGTAACAGCTGCACACTCCCCAATAGGAAAAAAAAAAAGGAAAGGTCCCACTTAGGTTTTGTTTTTGCTTTCTAAGGATAAAACTTCAAAGAGCTCTGGTGTAAAAATACGAAATTCATAAAATTCATGATGAGCCCAGGAATCAAGCAGAGTTTGCAAGCTAGCAGCTCAATGAATTGGGAAGAAGTTCCGAATCTCTTTGAAATGCAAGTCTTAAAAATTCAGACCACAGGGCGTCTGGTAGAACTAGTGCGGCTGCTGGTTCTATTTTTCTTCTCTCTCTCTCTCTCTCTCTGAACTTCAAGCCGTGTTAAGAAGTTGTAAATTGCACGTTCCCTTGACAACATCTACTTAGCCCCTGCTGCCTCTGTGGCACCGCGTGCAGGCGACGCTCCTGAGCCCGCCCGCGCATGCGTCTCTGTGCTTCTCAAGCCGGTGGGGACTCAGGACACATGTCCTCGCTGAGCTCTGAAGGATTTTGAGACTCAGGCGCAGGACGGAGGGAAAGAGGCCAGACGCTCAGTGGATTTGTCAGCGGCTGAAGGGCCACAGTTTCTGGTGCTGGAGAGTTGGCTTTAAAAGAGCAGAGGAAGATACCTGCCATTGAGAGGCCTGCCCTCTCCTCAGAAACTGTACTCTCCCCTGCACACAGGAGTTCAAGAAGGACCAGTGAGCTCTCGTTATTTGTGAAGGCAAATCAACAACAGCAGGAATCTTCACGGGGCAGTGGACGGCATTCATGGCCCTGCCTCGGCGGACACACGGTGGCCAGAAAGAAGAGGAAATGGCTCAGTCAGTTAAACATCTGGATCTTGATTTCAGTTCAGGTCATGATCTCAGGGTCTTGGGATCGAGCCCTGCCTCAGGCTCTGACCTCAGTGGGGAGTCTGCTTGAGATTCTCTCTCCCTCTGCCCCTCCCCCTGCTCGCTCTCTCTCTCTTTCTCAAATAAATAAATAAATCTAAAAAAAAAAAAGAAAGAAAGAAAGGGAAGGAAGGAAGGAAGGAAGGAAGACAAAGAAAAAGAAACAAAGACGGGGAAATGGACCAGTGCCATTCAGGCAGGTTGGGGTCTCCCGCTGCATGGACAGCCCTGGAGCATTCCCCAGTGTGCAGAGGATAAAGCCCAGAATAACCTACAGCTGGCTCAGGGGACTCAGAACGTTGTGCCCACCACTCCCCTGGTTCCTGTCCTCTCTGCTCAGCTACTCGGGCTTTTCTCTGTTGCTGGAAACCACCAGCTTCCTCCTGTCCACTGCTCCTTGCTGCACATGTCTGGACCTGACGTTTCACGGCCACACGACAGAAGCATGTGGCTCCTCCCCAGTGGCCCCCACTGCAAGTGCGATGTCAGCAGCCCCCCATCTTCAAACCCAGCGCTGAACTGACTGTCTGACTTCACGGGGCATGTTCAGGGCATCAGGGATGGACATAGTGATTCTGGCACCATATCAATAAGAAATGAGACAGAAATCCAGGAAGGGCCAGCAGGAGACCCTTCGTGTGTGGTCTCCACCCAGGAGAACTCGAGCCATAGTGCACCCCTGACACGAGTCTGAGCGGGCACAGTGAGGGTCAAACCCTCCCTAGGGGCAGAGCACACTGAGCCTCTGCTCCCCAGGGTGCCCGGGAGCCCCAGTGGCCAAGGTCGGCTCCAGAGGCCGGCCTGTTTCTCTCCATCTCTGGGAGCCTCACAGCTCTGAACCCAGGGACAACGTGCTGCGTAAGTGAGGGTCACAGAGACGAGGGGGTCTCTTCCTGTCACCACCTAATCTCATGCATCGCTACGGTCAGCCAGCTGCAATCGCCAGTTTCTTAGTGATGAAAATTTGGAAGTTTTGGGTTTGTGAGCAAATGGCTAAGAAAAAAATCCTTGAGACGTTTTTGGTGCAAAAAGGTGATTTTATTATAGCCCAGGGACAGCACCCGTGGGCAGAAAGAGCTGCACTGGGGAGGTGCGGAGTCACTGGTTCTATACTTTTTAATTAGTGGGGGTCAGGGATAGTGTAAGTGTCTAAGGAATTTGGAAGCAAGGCTTTTAGGACCCCGAGGGACCAGCTGCTGTTAAGATAAGGTTGCTTTTAGTCTGTAATAAAACAAAAATATGAAGGCACTAAGGCAGCCACGAGCTCCTTGTGGAAGGTCGCCCTCTGCGTGTCTCAGGGACCCATCAGGGGGCTGCGGGCTTTAAGGAGATTTCATTTAAGCTCTATGTCTCTTGCCTTTGTTTCCCTCATCAACAGGTCTCGACAAAATATTGCTTTCTTCCCGATTCATTTCCCCCAGGAATTCTGCTGTGAATCTCCCAGAATAACATCCAAGCCTAATGACCACACGATGATTGACCCTCCAACCTACGTGGGCTCCAATGCCCCCTGGAAACCAGGTGGGGGAAACCCCACAAGGTGATGCAAAACCAGCACCTCCCCCCCACGGTGGGATCCAAATACGGAGCGTCCTTCAACGCTCGGAGGCCAAAATCAGGTCCTCCCCGGCCAGACAGCAGAGGTGCCCATAATCGGTGTTTAAACCCAAAACCAGGTGTGGGAGGAGTTAAAGATTGAAACAGATACTTAGCAGCGAAGAACAAGGTGGCACGTGTACACACGTGAGCCTCGGGGACCTAGGGGACCATCAGCGCCTCTGCAGGAAGTTCTTTCACCCAGTACCCGCCAGATGTCAGCCCCGCTTCTGATGGGCACCGGGCCTGCTGTCCAAGGGCGATGGTGTATGAGATGCACCGGGGGGGGGGGAGGCACCTCTGCGCCCGTCCCCCCCCACCACGCGGCCCAGCCAGCTAACCGGTCAGTGACGCCCGCCTGTCCTTGCTCCCCAGTGCCTGGCTACCATCCCCGGCTCTCTGCCTCCTCCGATGACCCCACGTCCTGTGTGACCGCCGGGCTCTAGACCAGCACGGTGGCTTCGAGCACTTCCCTCCCTCTGACGCCAGACCCCCCGCCTGCCTGCCCCGTGTGTCTAACAGGAGAGACTTTAATCCCTTCCCCAGCCCCCAGCATCCAATTCCATGGTACCGTAGATTACGAGCTGTGCCTCAGAACGTGCGGTCCCCTCTGGGCCCAGCTGTCGGGAGAAGGACCAGTGCATTCCATGCACCAAAGACCCCGTGGGGCAGAGGCAGCACTCAGAAATGACCATTTCTACGCTACGCATCTCCAGCTCCAACCTCAAGAGCTCAGGTTCCAGGAGGGTTAAGTCTGGGGTACACAGGGCTCTGACAGCAGGTGGAAGGGGGTCCGTGCCAGGCCAGACGGATAGTCATGGCGCTGGAGAGCCCATGGCTACAGAGAGCTGGGGTTGGCTATCAAATCCGGCAGTTCAGGGTCCCCGGGGTCGAAGAGCCCGTGTGCACGACAGTCAGGCTCCTGAGTGGAGGGAGATGGGGCACGTCGGCCAGTCCCGAGGGACAGACTTCCCGAGATACTGCCCGGGCTGTTCTGGAAATGCAGTGCAGCCGCTGGGTTCACGGGGAGGCTCTGGACAGTGGTCTGAGCAGAGCCGGACAGGCCGAGAGCTCCATTCTGTGTACCCCGGGAAACCATCTTTCTCAGCAAGCTCCATCTGTTCACGACAGCTGCTGGTGGGGCTGGTGTTCAGCCAGACGGACCCGGCCAGGAGCCAGGATGCCCCGGTCCCACACATCAGGATGCCCCTGGTCCCACATATCAGGATGCCCCCGGTCACATAGGCAGGACGGCCCCGGCCGGGAGCCAGGATGCCCTGGTCCTACATATCAGATGCTCCGCGTCAGGAAGCAGGGCCGCCCAGCCGGGATACCAGGATGCCCCTGAAAAGTCTGCATCCTCTGGAGACTGGAATACTGCCCTGGGTCTGCCACAGGCAGGGCCTGATTTTCTCCAGGCTTGAAACTGCCTGGGAGGAGCATCCACGTGGGGTCCACAGCCTGAGGCCCGCCCCCTGGTGCGCCGTGGGACGTGACTTCTCCATGCCTCAGTGTCCCCACCTCTACACTGCCCATGATGCACCTGCAAGAAAGGACACTGGACAGTGGGTGACGATCTCCTGCTGAGTGAGAGTTTCTGAACCTTGGCATCTGCCTGCAGGTCTGCCTCGCTCCGATCTGTGCCTGCGCAGTCACGGCTTTCTCTGCAGGCCGTTTCCTCAGCTTCGCTGGCCGACTTGGGTTCTGGCGGACATTTAGAGAAGCACTCGGGAGAACGCTGCACTAAACGTTGTCAGAGGAAANCGCTCCGATCTGTGCCTGCGCAGTCACGGCTTTCTCTGCAGGCCGTTTCCTCAGCTTCGCTGGCCGACTTGGATTCTGGCGGACATTTAGAGAAGCACTCGGGAGAACGCTGCACTAAACGTTGTCAGAGGAAACCGTCTGTGCTCCAGCCAGCCTCTGGCCAGTGGCGCTGCCCCAGGCTTCCCTCCAAGGGGAACGCTGCAGGCAGGAGGACCCGGTCTGTCCAGGCTCCCTGCACAGCGGGCAGCTGGATCGTTGGCTCGGAGATGCCAGCAGAGACTGGGAAGGCAGGGGATGAAGAGAGGCAGGACCAGAAGAAGGAGGCAGGAGACCCTGGGTCCCTGGGGGAGAGGTGAGGGTGATAATCACAGTCACGTTGAGTGTTGTGGGAAGCGTACGATGATCCTTGGTGCTTGGTCTCTGGGAGTTGTGTCCTGCCTTCCAGGTGTCCCCATGTAACCCTCTCACCAAACTCACAGAGCAGGGACCATCAGCATCCCTGTTTCAGAGATAGGGGAGCCGGCTCACGTGCATTGCCGAGCCCTTGCCCTCACGCCATGCTCTCCTGCCTCCAGGCAGGGAGGGAGTTTCCAGCGGGGTCCGGTGCAGCGGGGCACGGGGCACACAGAGCAGAACCTGAGAACTCCAGGCAGGGGTGATGTAGAGAGGCTTTGAAGGGCAGGCTGAGGGTTCGGGAGTTAATTCAAGCTGCTGATGGGACACCAGTGAGGAATTCTTAGCCTTGTAGAACAGAATCCGAACGTCTTAGGTGATTGGCAAAGGGTTTGGAGCCCTTTAGGCTTGTACTCAGGAAAGACAGTCCCCTGCTCGGTTAGGAGAGGCCCTGCTCGGGTAGGAGAGGGCCGGCCGATCCCCGGCTTCAGGAAGCCTCACCGCATGGGTGCACTTGTGTCCAGGCTGAGCAAGCCGGGCCAGAACAGTCTTGAGCAGGGGGCTGACGCCTACCTGGCTGTGCCGCCCGGAGCTGCATCACCTGCTCCTGGGGCCGTGCAGCCGTCACCTGGGTACAAAGGGTGCATGGAGGAATTTTTCTCTAAGAATGTAGGGAAGAGTTCCAAGCCCTGCTGAAGACAACAGAGCAGAACTCCATCACCTCCGCTCCGTTGTGGGTGGACAGTGGGCCTTGCATCGATTTCCCATGTTTCCAGCAAAATTCGGGCAACAACTCTGGGACGGCAGGAGCAGGCAGGTGGTGTCCCAGGGCTGCGTGGGCTGCGTTTCCTCTTCCCGGGGCCTGACGGTGCTGCTCTGGGCTCGGGCTGACAGCTCAGATCCCCCCCTCACCCCTGCACAGCTGCGTGCCTGCTCCGGTCTTTCTAAATGCGGCCTCTATTGATCCGTGTCTGCGAGGCCTGCTCCTGCCCACCACTGAGAAACACTGGCCACCCGCCGGGCTGGCAAACCTGGGGAGTGGGGCCGGGGTGAGTGGAGCTCCACGCCCCCCAACCCTCCCACCGGGTGCCGAGAGCTTCACTTTGAAAGGTTAAGTGCAGAGGCTGCGGGGCGCGTCCACTCACACAGGGCCTGGGACCGGCACGCACCTGGGGCACCCTTCCCGTCGGGTCATCCCTGCAGGACTGCCAGCCTGACTCTGCCGCAGCCGGGAGCCTGATCTGGAACCCCCAGGTGGCTGAGGCCCAGCTGGGGTTCTGTGCTGGGTGCTCGGGGTTCTGTGCTGGGTGCTTGGGGTTCTGTGCTGGGTACTCGGGGTTCTGTGCTGGGTGCTCAGGCAGAAATCACGCTCAGCCCGTTGTGACCCTGTTAGGGAGCGAGGAGTTAATGAACGGTGTGTTCTTTCCTGTGCCCCGTCCGCCTCGGGTGCGGCGTGTTTATCTGCACACACGGAAACCCAGGCCTTCTTAGCAGGCAGAGCAGAGAAACGGTGCTTGTCTTCCCGAGAAGCTGAGCACACATCACCCCGCGCAGGCGTGAGCCTTGATCGGGCTCTTTACGACTAAATCAGACATCCTTAACCCTTCCGCAGTCCTGACCCTGCTGTTTGCAGAGATTTTTTTTGGATCAGAGAAACAAAGAGATGCTCCAAGAACAAAGAAACTCCCAGGGAAGGAATTGCATGAAAATTTATTGTGAGCTGCAGAGAGGGCTGCAGAGGAAGAAGCTTGCGAAGGGCGTTCAAGGTCATTGACACTTGTGGCCGAGCTATCTGGCGGTGTCCTCCCAAGGCACAGAGGCTGGTCCCTGCCCTGAGATTGCTCTGTGTGCCCGGCTCTAACGGCCTCCGCTCCAGCACTCAGTGCCCTCGGTCAGAGCGAGGGGCTGGCGTGACGCAGCTGCTCCCTGGCAGTCTCCCGTTGGGCGGCACTGCCCCAGACGGCTGCGCCCGGACAGGAACAGCATCCTCGGGTCGTCCAGGACCCCTGTCGGAAAACGGGACTGCCTATCTTTGCTCACAGCGGCTGTAACTTCCTCTTGAGCCTTGATTGCCTCCCAACCACCGTGAGCTTCTGCTGCAGGGCCCCCTGCCGCGTAACAAGCTGCCCCAACGCTCCCAGCATCCCGTGGTGCTCACCGAGACCCTGAGTCCTGGGCAGTCCTTGCCTGGGGCCTTCCGTGTGGCTGCGGTCAGATGTTGGTCAGGCTGTGCTCATCTGAAGGTTTGATGGGGACTGAGGGACCCATGTGGGTAGAATGTGGCCCCTGCTGTTGTCTGGGGGGCCTCGGTTCCCCTGCATGGAGAGCTCTCCATGAAGCTCCTGAGGGTCTCCGTGGTGGGTTGGCTAACTTCCCCCAGACCAAGCAATTTGAGAGAGCCAAGTGGGAGCTGAAATGACCTTCATGACCTGGCCATTCTCTCTGAATTCTATGGGTCCAGCACCCTGATTCAGTAGGGTTCTGACTGTAGCTCCAATGTGGGTTTTTTACCCCACACCACCAAGCAATCCTTGGACACTGGCCGGACGTCCTACAACTGGACTCGGTGTGACACGGTCCACCAGGGGACAGTGTCGGGCCCAACAGGTTAAGGGTCCAGTCCCAAAAATCTGCCCCCCAACCTTCAGAAGCCAGTCACAAGTCCCCATTGTCACCTATGCTTGTGACCGACGGTTACAAATCAGAGATTCCCATGACCCCCTCCTTGGGTTCCATGAATTTGCTAGCGCGGCTCACAGAGCTTCGAGAAATGTCCAACCGGCCAGACAGTGGGCTGGCAGGCAAAGGTGCGCTCAGGCCACAGGGAAGGATGCAGAGGGTGGGGTGCGGAGAGGGGGCACCACTCTCCTGCTCCCGCTCGCCAGCCCACCAGCCTGGAGGCTCTCCTGGCAGGTGCTCCGGGGCTCTTGACTTCCTTACCTGGGCCTGAGTGATGACATCACCGGCCACTGGCGACCCATCCAACCTGCAGTCCAGCCACTCTGCTTAGAGGTCAGGGAAGGGGGGGGGAGGGCCGAGACCCGAAACTCCAACCCCCTAACCACCAAGTGGGGTCTCCTGGGAACGAGCCCCACCCTCAGGTGTGGGCCAGAAGCCGCCTCGGGACCATGACAAAAGACACTCTGTTGTTCTGAGCACTCAGGACATTCCCAGGGGCCTCTGTGCCGGAAATGGCCTGAGGACCAGCTGCCTAGTTCTTATCACGAATCACAGCATCACAAGCACTTGAGCACGGGGGCGGGGGGGCATGGATCTTTGGGGGCCTCCTTGGGGGCTGGCTCCCAATGATTACTATTGCTCTCACAGGCAACCTGGAACTTTCCAGCACCACCTAACACGTGTCCTGTTCCAATCACATGTCCTGCCCTTCAGCCCTGGCTAGAAGCCGCCTAGCGAGCAGGGAAGGGCTGTCGTAACGACAATGTGGGACGTTATGAGAAAAAGTAACGTATGTGTTAACTACTATAACTCGCGTCCGGGGATGCTGTGGAGAAAATGACCCTGTCACACGTGTTCTCTTTATAATGGCCTCAAAGAGGGATTTCTCCCGGGCCAGGGCACGGACACGTTCAGAACAGCTCCTGGAGATTATTTTCATTCTTTTAGACCCTGAATCACTGGGCAGTTTTCATTGGGTCTGGCAGCAAGGCACTCATAGCTGAGTCTGCAGCCCTGTGAGCGGCTGCGGGACAGGGCACAGGTGCCCGTCGGAGCCTCCTCTGTCCCCTGTGCCCGACCCCAACAATACCAGGCTTGGCGGTGTTCTCCACAGGCACATGGAACAGGCTCTCTGGCTATGGCAGCCAACGCCTGCGTGATCTGGGGGCCCTCACCTCCCTGCCCAGTGAGATTCAGTTTTCTGGCCTGGGAGCTGAGGGCGGTGGGAGGTTGAAATGAGGGACTGCACATGAAACGCTTGGCACAGGGTCTGCCATGTGCTTGATGCTTAGTAAATAGGAGCCACAGGGAGGGTGCAGAAACCCATTGGCCATCTGTGGAAAGACAGACCCTCCTCCAAGCCCTGGACCCCCCGTGCATCCAGTCCTTGCCCCTCGGCCTGGGAAAGAGCCCCTGACTCTGGCCATCATTGGCGCACACGCTGTCTCATGTTATGTTCACACCCACGATGGCAGCTCGGCGACTTTGCCCTGTGTGAGCACAGCATATGTGTCTCTACCCTGCTGCTCCGGCCGAGGACTCGAACCCGTCGGATGCACCCCCTGCCGGCCCGCTCCAGCCCCATCTCCATCCTGCTTGCTCCCATTCTAGGGGGAGAAGACAGGAGTCAAGGAAAGCCCTGCAGAGACAAATGACACAAAAGGGAGCTCTGGGGGGGATAGACGCTGTGCAGGAGCCCAGCCTGGCCATGTGCTGGGGACATGGTGCGGCGTCTTAGCCGCGTGTTCAGGGACTTCTCCCTGATGTGGGAATTCTGGGCTGGGATGTGCATGAAGGAAGGACACACCCAGAGGGAAGTGACCCGGAGAGGCAGGTGGGGCGAGCGTCTGCCTCAGGCTCCAGCGGCCCCCAGTGTGGGGGGCAGGGGACAGACAGCAGTAAAGACACAAAGACAGGAATTCAGGTTGTCCGCCACTCAGCCCAGAAAATGAACCATCCCACCGCCAGGTGAGGGCCTGTGCGCGGACTCCCGACCTCCCCCACCGCCTGGTCCTTGGGGCGCTGCTCCCCAGTCTGCCGCCTACTGGACCCGGCACGCACGCCCGCGACCCTGCCCGCACGAGGCTCGATTGCTCGCATCCCTCAGCGGCCGGCTTCCCTGCCAGCTTTCGGTTTGTGAGAGTTGCGTGTGTCATTACACGATATCCCAGCCATTCATTTTCTCTGCGGAGCGTTTTATCGTATGAATATACTACAATTTATTTATCCACTTTCCTCTTGATGGATTGCTGTGGTTTCTGATTTTCTCTTATATCAAACTAATTTGCGCTGCAGTGACCAACCTGGTACGGGGCTCCTTGTCCCTGGTTCGGAGGTTGGGTGTGTGACTGAGGGAAATCGCCCGGGTGTAGGATCACAGCATCTCAAATTTCCCAGCTATTGATAAATTTAGCTCCAAAGCAGGGGTGCAGACCCGTACTCCTGCCAGGCATCGGTGCGCCCCATTGCGCCACATCTTCCCCAACCCTTGGGGGTATATAAACTTTTAGTTTTCCTGATAGGTCCTGTCTTAGCTCTCTGAGTTGCTTTAACAGAACGGCACAGACCGCATGGTTTAAAAAAGCAGAAATGTATTGCTCATAGCGCTGGAGGGCAGAAGCCCAAAATCAGGGCGGCAGGCTGGTCAGGTTCTGGTGAGACCCCTCTTTGACTTTGCAGACTGTTTCCTCTGTGCTGTCCTCACGTGCTGGGAGAAGTGGGGGGGCTCTCCAGGATCTCTTTCCTAAGGACAGGAACGCCACCTTGGGGCTCCATCCTTATGACCTCATCACCTGCCAGGGCCCCCACCTCCTGACACCATCACACTGAGCACCGGGGGTTCAACATGTGGAGTTTGGGGGGGACCCAGGGGTTCAGACCACAGCATCCATGAAACGGTAACTCACAGATAATACTGTGTATTTCCCTAATTACTAGTGGGCTGGATATTTTTTTCATACGTTCATCCAAAATCCTGGATTCTTTGACTATGACGTGCTTCTCCATATCCTTTGTCCCACTTCCCACCGCGGTTCTCTGTTCTCACGGATCGGCGGGGGTTCTTTGTGCAGCTGGGTTCTGATCTTTTGTCAATCACACACACCGCCAATACTTGCCTCCAGACAGCGGCCAGTGGCTTCACTTTGTTTTTATAGCGTCCTTTTAAGAAGAAGGTTTTGATATTTACTGCCACTGAATTTATTCCTATTTTCCTTCCTGAATCCTGCAGTTTAAGACGAATGTAAAAATGCGTTATTCACTGTAAAGTCGTGAGATAGCATTTTCCTACATATCCTTCTGACGGCTGAAATATCTGCCTCTGTTGTTTCCCACCACACATGGTTGTACCGGGGCACTTTCATAGTAAACTGTTATATGCCATGTGGCAAAGTGTCCTGGATGACGGATGTTGTGAGCCCTCCTCCACTCTCCTGCATGAGGTTAGAATCTGCTGGAAACAGCCTGCGGGGTCCCTGCTAGGGCTCTCACTGGGCGTCCTGCACCTTCATGGGTGGTCTGGGAAAGGGACACATGCTCTACATGGGGTCTCCTCTGGGCGCACGTGCCACCCCACCCCGATTTGCCTCTCCTTGATGCCCCTAAGCAAGGTCTATGTTTTTTTCTCATCGTTTGCCTGTCTTTTGCTAAACGTATTCCTGGGTGTCTTGTTATTTTTATTGTTTTTGTGATTGTCATTTTTTGTTGATTTCAGTCCACAAAAATGCAGTTGATTTTCTTTATTGTTTCTACACCTTATAGCAGTGCGTTCATTTTGATGATTTGTCTGTGGATTCCTTTGGTTATCCACATATCTCATAATATTTTCTGTGAATAAAGAGAATTTTGTCCCTTCCATTTTTAATCCTTATAACATTTGTTTTCCCCTGTGTCACAACCTCCTTTCCATCCCTTCCTCCTTCACCGTGTGCTGGAGCCCCACCTGCAGCCTGACACCAGCGGGCAGCTCTGGGGCCGTCCACATGGACTTCTGCAGCTTTGTCTCAGGGTGGAGCCCCCTCCTCCATGGACTGCCCTCCCCGGGAGCCCTGCAGGTTCCAGCCATCTTGGCCTCTGGTGGCTCTGAGGCTGGTTCCTCAATGTGGCATGATTTCTGGGTTTGGGGTAGGATCCCCTGACCTGCACCAGGGCCCAGAAATCACCTCCAGGCAGAAACCCAAGCACAGATTCACCTGATTTGTTTTCCTTTCTCAACTGACCAGCAGGCCTGCGCAACCTGTTGTCTGATGTACTGAAATGGTTGCTGTATCATTTTTTCCATTTTGTTGTTCATGTTGGGATGGTAAGTTCTATAGCAATTCGTCCTTTGGATAAGTTCTAGACCATTTCTATTTCATGTAGTTGCGAGTGTGGTCGGGCTTCAGTCCTGCGTGTTGCCACCTGACGCACACAGACCCCACGTTCTCTCTGTTCCTGCTTCCCCCTCCATAAAGCAATTCTCCACTCCGCCTTACCTCTTCTCTTGGTTTTTAGCTGAATGCCTGTATTTTCAGTGTTTCTCCAGGGATTACAACAGATATTCTTCATTTATCAGAGGCTGCTTTGAATTACAATGTGAACACCCCCTTTAGTGTAAAAATATGAAATAGTAAAACCCGCAAAAAGGTGTGTTTACCCCCCCCACTCTTCTCTCTCACTCCCACACGTTCCCGCCATTCTGCTTCACGCGGTCAATTTCCCTTTAAGTATCGAAGACCAGAGAACAAAGCAAACCGTCTTTTCACTTTACCCGTAGACTTCCTGGCATTCTTCCCTCCTTCTTATCGACTTGAGCTTCCGTCTGGCAAAATTTCCCTTCGGGCTGGTGTTTCTTTGGTGTCTCTCGTAGCATGGATTCTGATGTCTCTGGACTCACATTGTGCTCCGAAGTATAACCTCACTGGACACAGAATCAGGGCTGCCAGTAGTTTCGTCCCCTGGGCGCTCTGCAAATGGAGTGCCACCCCCTGGCTGGTGCTGCCCCTGAGGAGCCCTCAGTGGCCGTCTGCCGAAGCGCTCTGCTTTTGGGACACGGCAGCCACCCCCTGATCCGGCCACTGGCACTATTTGTCTCTTGGTCTGATGTTTTTAGCAGTTGGACTCTGATTGTATCAACACCCCACACTTCACGGAGTTTCATGTGTCTGTGGAGTGATGTCCCTTTTTACCAAACTGGGAAAAAAATGTTCAGCAAGCATTTATTCAAATATTTTACTGTCTCCTCCTTTCCTACTCCGGTTTCATGTAGATTGGGTGGGTTTCTTTCTACCACAAGCCACCAATGCTTTGCTCCATTTTTTATTCAGTATTTTCCCTCTCTGCTTCACCTGGGATAATTTATACTGACCGTCCTCAACTTCACTGATACTTACTCCTTCGGTCTCAGATCTGATTTAAGCCCCTGTAATTTTTTTTTTAAATTCAGATATGTATTTTTCAGGGTATAATTTCATTTGGTCTTTTTTAGAATTTCCATTTTTGTTCTGAAATACTCTACTCCATCCCTTTATCTACTGCATACATCTATTTAGGCATCTATCATTGATACCTGTCATCTATCTATCCTTCCATCCATCTATTATCTATCTGTCATCATTTATATCTATGTAGGTATGTATGTATGTATCTATCTACCCATCTTTCTATATAACCTTTGTACATTTCCCTTCAAACCAGTATATGGCTTTTCTAGACCTCCATGCCAGCTCACACTGACATTCAAAACTGAACTAACATGTCCTCATTCTTTGAAAATCTTAGGTTTATGGGATCCTGCCCATGCCCTGAGCAGGCCCCCGCCCCAGGCATACAGGTGTGAAAGCTGTTGGGCTCCCCGTGGACTCATGAAAGACTTACCACTCTCTGAAAATCACTCCCTAGGATTTTATCCATGGCTCTTTACTCTTCTCATCAAGAATTGTGTGATTATTTGTCCTGGCTTTTCCTGCGATTGCCGTGGGAGGTAAGGTCTTTCATGACCTTCTAAATCCGGACCAGAAGTGGAAATCACTGACAGCCTGGCTTTTGACTCCCGATTTAGTTTCTTTCGTGGCTTTGGGCAGAGTCAGGTTTCCTTTTTCTTTTTGAGTCTCTATGAAAAGTTGTATCCTGGGGGAAAATTATTCATTTTTTCTACATTTAGAATGTATCGACATAAAGTCGTTGATTTTTGAAACTGTTCTGTTACTATTGGTTTTTCCTCTGTTGGATCTTTCCTTTACTCTTAAGTGCCTACTTCTTAAAACTGACCTTTCTTCTTTTCTAGAATATGTGCTCAGGGCTTAACTTTCCCACTGAGCATGATTTCAGCTCCATCCCACACGGTCTGGCATGTTGTGTCTTAATAGCCAAAATATTTTCTAATTTCTACTTTGATTTTTTTTTTGACCTGAGATTATTTAGATAATGAATTGTTCAAGTTCTCAGAACTTAGGACTTTTCTAGTTGTTTTGTTTTGTTTTGTTTTTTAATTTAACAGGTGAATTCCTTTGTGTTCAGATAAATTGCTGATTTCAGTCTTTGGGCATTTGGGAATGGGGCTGCCATGGCCTGGCATGGGAAAAATGTGACCCATATTGTTGTGGAATTGCACTATTCCTATTTGTTTGCTATTTGGTCTGGCATACTAATTTGATATTTTTTTGACTTTTTGGCATATGCCTGGGTTTAAATGGGTCCCTCATCAAGATTATTCCTCCAGACATTTTGTAATAGAATTTCAGCCTTTCTGTATTAAACTTGTGAATTTTACTTGTTTGCATTTATTCTGATTGTTGATATAGTTGGACTCATTCTCCCCGTATTTTGTGCTTTCTTTGTCTTTTGATCCTGTCACTCTTTGCTGCTACTCAACAATTTTGTCCGATACAGGTTTTTGAAATCCCTCTACTGTTATTGAAATTATACCCTCTACCATTTTTGAAATTCAAGGTTTTCACTGGTGTATGCCTATGGCCAAGTCTAGAATTTTTCCGTGTTGCTATCCTCATGTTCGACAACACCAAGACTCTGTAACAGCTTAATTCCAGTTACTTCCCTTCCCAGATATCGTGTTAAGTTTCCCATGCTTTAACGCAACCCCCATGTGTTTTCACTCAGGAATTAATTAGGGAAATTAATTGTTACCATGGCCAGGATCTGTGTGGTGTCATCCATGCACGCCCCATTTTATGTCCTCTTCAGCTCTCTCTGCATCGGTTTCTTATATTTTTGTGTTAAAAACTATCTTCCATTCTCCTTACTTTATATCTTTGGAAATCCAATGATGCTATGTTAGATCTTCAACCCCTTAACTTCTAATGTTTGATCTACTCTTTCATGTATTCCAGAACTTTCTCTTGAAGTGCCCCATATAAAATCTCCTTGGGTATCTCTTCCTTTCAACAATTCTCTTAACTGTGTCAAACTGGATATTTAATGCATCCTAATGAGTCTTAATTTTATTAACTATATTTATTGTTTCTAAAATTTCTGTTTGTTTGGTTTGTTTCTCTAAATCTCTCCGGTGTTTTTGTTTTGTTTTAATATTATCCTCTTTCTTTCCGGTGTTTTAAATTACATCTTTTAAATTTTTGTCTATCTTACACATGCACTTTTATATTTTGTCTCTGACAGTTTTATTATTTTATCGTTTTAGTGACTGAACCCCACACTTGTGGTGTGGGCTCTTCTCCGTGGTGGTGGTGGTGGTGGTGGTGGCAGATGCTCTGGGATTGCGGATTGTGACTTCATTTTTGGCGAAGCTTCTCTGGTGGGGATCCCGTAGATAAACTTGAGAGAAAGAGGGTTTTCACAGACAAAATTTAGGTTGTTTCTACCAGTTTTTGTGTGTACTACCAACGAAGACCTACCTCATATTACTTAGAGTTTCTTAAACCAGATAGTAAATGTAACTTCAGGTCCCAAATCTAGATAAGTCAATGATTAATATGATCATTTGACCTCTTTTTTTTTTTTTTTTTGCCCTAATCCTGCCTGGGTTGGTCACACCCCCTCTTCACTGTCAGGTGATTTCCATTTCCGGTGGGTTGCTACCGAATGTACAATCCTTTGAGTTTCTAGGGTTTGAATATTCAGGAGTCACTTTTCAACTGCCTCCCTTGCATGGACCCAAAGACTCGTCTTTTTGGTTTAAAAAAGGTATTTTAGTTTATAAGGTGGAAAATACCCCTAGGAAAACGCTGGTGTAAGCCTACATGTTATCGAACCTTGCTATTCCCGGGGGATTTCCCTTTATTTCATGTAAACTCAGCTATCCTTGTAAAGATTTCTGTTGTGTTTTATCCCATATGCTATGATAGTTATATGAGAGGTAAATGTTCAAGTTGTCTGGTCTATTCATTAGAGAATCACTGAAAATGTAAGTGGCTGAGGTGGGGGTATCTTAGTCCTTTTTCCCAAGCGACAAAGTCGATATGGTTAAGAGAGGTGCTCTAATTCCCACTGTAAGTAATTTACGGAACCTGGATTTCTCCTGATGGTGACGCAATTTGTCTCCATCACATCACTGTGATTTTTGAAACAGATCTCGGATCCTGATTACTTACCCCTGTGCCCCTCGTGGTGGAGACACTTAACAGTTATTCGAGGACTTTGTCTCACTTACGCACATTCGATTTTCTTACTTGCAGGCTGTAAATACTTGGAAGCATGGTTCTGTATCTGGACAACGTCTGAGCCATGTTGTCTCCACGGCACCAAGCGCATTCTAGTTGCTCAATAATTACTTATAAAATTGGTGTAATTCCAAGGACCTCCAAATTCTAAATTGAAGCTAAAAGAATTTAGATAATTTTCCCCAAGAGGAAAAAGACCATCAGAGAGCTGAGGACTAGCAAGCCCAGTGCAATCCTACAGGCATCAATAAAGGGAAGTTTTGATACAGGGGTCCGCATGGTAGCTCCAAGGGCGTGTGAGGACTCTTCACATCCGTTTGGGAAACACAAAGGAGACACATCTCTCATTCTAACAGGTTGGCTGGTCTTTGTGGAAACAGACACCCCACTTTGTTCTGGAGCAGCTTCTGGGGGGGGATGTGTCAGCAGGACCTGAGCTGAGGGAGGTTCCTTTGATGGACCCACCTCTAAGCCTTCACTTCCCTGCCCTCAGTAGCAAGGGACAAGAATGGATAGACACGTGGGTACCAAGCAGTTGACAAGAACCCAAGAGCTGGGGAAGGGGCAGGGAGGGAGAGGGTCGTTGTAGGAAATGCTAATACAGACAGGAATTTTTCTTCTAGGAGAAAAAAAGGGAGAAGTAAGGAGGCAGGTGATGGACTTAATTCTCTTGTCTTTTTTTATGTACCCATTACTATTTACGTTTACTATAAACATATTGATGCATTTCCATTCTAAAAGAATTCTAGAAATACACAATGAAAAATTTGAAAGTCTCTCTAATGCACGCCTTATCCGTTATTTGCACTCATCTGACCAGATACCATCTAAGTCCCCCATTTGGTGTGTATCCTGACACTCTCTGCGTCCCTCCCCATCCACGTGTGCGTGTGTGCATCCTGATATTAATGGAATCACATTATACCCTTTCAATGACTTTCTCTTTTGCACTTAACAATATATCTTACTAATTTGCAAGTTAGCTCTCTGGTCTACCTCCATGTTCGACTGCTACTTATGGGTGCCATGGATCGGATTTTCCATGATTAACTTACCTGTATCCCTCTTGATGATTTTAATCTGTTTTCATGCATTTGCAATTACAGATAACACTGCAAAGAGCTTCTTCATACACGCGTGCATGCATGTGCTCTGCATATGGGTTGTTTCTTCTTTTACCTAAATTCCTAAAACGTAAGTCTTGGATCAAAGAGCCTATGCATTTTTCTTCCAATTGACTGGCAAGCTGCCCTTTTAAAAGGTCTCCTCAGTGCAACCTTCCAGCAAAATGCAAAGACAGCACATCCTCCCCAACACTTCCTGTTATGATTTTTTATACTTTTTCCCTAATATAAAAGGGGAAAAAAATCTTTAGTTTCTGTTTGAGAATCTTTTCATGTGATTATTGGTCATTTCATTTCACGTTCAGTGAACCTACAGTCCATATTCTTTGACTCTCTTCTACTGGGCTGTGTTTTTGTGTTGATTTGTATGGATCCTTTGTAAAATTTGAATATTAATCTTTTGCTTTTTCTATTGAAAATGTTTTTGTCATTCTGGCAGCTGTCATTCCCTTTGTGTATTTTGTCATTTATCACAGGGAATTTGTTAACCTTTGTCCATATGGCTTCCAATTCTCTCATGTTACTATGCTTTCCCCGACCCCTGATCATAGAGGTATTTTTCAGGCTTACGTTTTTAATTAAACTGAAACTCATTTACATTTACTGTAAGTTACGGTCCGTCTCTATATTCTTTCTAGCAAGTGGGTGGACAACTATCCCGGCATCATTTGTTAGACATTCAGTTTCACAGAAATGGCACTTTTATTATATAGTAATGTAATCTCACGAGCGAATTCCCTGCTGTGTCAGTTTGCTTCCAGGCTGCCCGTTCGGCTCCGTCACGTGTGTGGACCACACTGACATCATGCTGCTGTCCTTACTCTACTTTGGGGCACATTGAGCAGGACAAACCCACATCCACGTCTATGTCTGTGATGTATCTTTTCAAAAATAGTGCTGGCCGCACCCATCCTCTTCTTGTCCATTGAAACCAGACAGTAGCACATCAGTCTCTACTGTAAAACTTATCAGCATTTGCTCAGGATGCAGATAGAATGCATGGATTCTTGAGGAGAAATGACATGACACAGAGTCCTGTCCTGGGTGGCACACACGTCTTAGTGTCCCAAGCCACTTTCACTTTCCTCCTGGACACATAGGGAATGGGATTCTCATCTTCCCTCACAGTTGGATGTCACCACGGGAGTAAGCTGCAGGCAGTGAAAAATAGGCAGGTATGCCATGAGCCACCTCCAACCAACACACGGAAGCCATGTGCACTGCGCCCACCTCGTTCCACCATGTTCCCCCTGCACGTACATCCAGCTGAGCCACAGAAGCCATGTGACCTGTGCCCACCCTGGTCTGCCATCTTCCCCCTGCGTGCAGAGACCCGTCAGGGAAACCTGGGGTCATAGGATATTAGAGCCACAAGATGGAAGGAGTCTGGGCCCCTGGATTGCCATGTGGAAGACCACATCCTGGAAATCTGAGCAGGAAAATAACTTATATTATGCTAAGCCACAAAGATTTTTGGATTGTTGGTTATAGTGTTGGTCTACTCTGATCAGTGGTCTGTGTCTCTTCACCTATTCAGGCCAATTTTTACTTTTTCAATAGGTTAGAATTGTCTGGAGTTCTTTTATATTATTATTTTGGCTGTGAATAAAATCTTTTTTTTTCCTATTACATTTTCTGTTTGGCTGTTGCTGGTTCTAGAAAAACTATTGATTTTCGTAGGTTGATATATTCGGTCTCAGGTTGCTGAGCTCTCCTGACTGGTTCGAGCCATTTATCAGTTTATGCTTTTGCATTTTTGTAGGAAAGAACATTCTCATATACATAATGTCATATTTCTCATGTTATTTTTTTCATTTTCACGTTGTTAGAACCCTTAGCGCAATATTAAACCATGATGTGTTGTGGGCATCCTTGCAGAGCTGATTTTTAGAAAATATCACTGATGTTCCCTGTTAAGTATGATGCTTGCCTCAGTTTTCTGGTAAATACTTTTTATCAAGATAAGAGTGTTTCATTACTGTCTCTGTTTTCTAAGTGGTTTTTGTCAGGAATGAGCATCGACCTTCATCAAATGCTTCTTCAGCATAGTGAGATCATTAAAGCTTCTCCTTTATTCTCTGGGTGTAATAACCCCAGTGATAGGTTTTTCTAACCATTCTTATACTCCTGTGATTAACTCTGTGTGGTTGTGAGGCATTATTTTAATACTTGGTTGATCCTGATATTAAATATTATTTAGGATTTATTCATCTGTTTAGGGTAGCCTTGCAGATAGATTTTTTCTTTGTGTGCTTGCTTGTCTAGTGGTGTCTTAATTACACCAGCTATTTTAATGAAATGAGTATCCATCCCTCTTTTCCTATTCTCTGAAAGTTTACAAAACTTGTGAGTTATTAAACGTGTGTGGGCATTTACTAAGATAAACGTACATTTCCTCCTTTTAGTCACTCCTCTTATAGATTTCATTGTGTGTGTGTGTGTGTGTGTGTGTGTGTGACAGAGCTGTAGATTTTACTTCTTAAATATTTCTTTTTTATCAGAGCTACACATAATAGAGCTTTAAAAACTGGAAAATTCTGCAAGACTCTTATACAAATGAAGCCGACCCTGCATCAGGGCTTTTCCTACTTGCTCCCTAGAAGCAGTCACCTAATCTATTTTAGCTGTTCCTTTCGAGATTTACAATATCTGAGTGATGCATTTTTCTTCCCATTTTTGATTCCTTGTCATGAGATATTAACTACTCTCTTCCTAACAAAGAAGTTGGCGATTTGTTTTTCTTACGATCGCCCTGAAGCCCACATACAACTCCAACCAGACTTGTTATTACATACATATATAATAATTCCATGATAGGCTTACATTCAATATTTACATAATTTTGTGTACATAAACATTTTTTACATATGACCCAAGGATCAAGCCGTTTAGTGTTTTGTAATACTTTTTCATTTTTTCTTAAGAAGTATCTCATTCTTCATGCCTAAAATAATTTGTGGTAAATTCACCACTATAATCCCACCCACACATTTGAGTTAGGTAAGACTTTCTCTATGAAATTATCACACACACACACGCACATGCAGGCACACAGGCACACAGATGCATATGTCGTCACGTAACCACCTAATAAATTACCATCAGTTGACACATCCCCGTAAGTACACCTCAGGGTGAAAATAGCACGTTAGCAGTGTCCCACGAAATCTCTCATCGGTCCATCCCATGATATCCCTCCTCGCCCGCTTCACTGCTATCTCAGATTCTGGTGCTATGGATTGCTTTCGCCCTTCTTTTAACACAGGGGCACACACGCGTGCACGTGTCTATTCTTTCACTCAAAATAGCGTTGTGAGGCTCGCTTGTATTGTCCCACGTAGCTGTCGCTGGTTATGCTGTAACCGCTCTAACACAGGGTCATTTTTGTTCACTAACATGTTCATCTCTTTTGCTGCTGACGGGCATTTGTAGTATTTCCAGTCGTTGATTTGCAAAAGCAGTGCTGTTGGGGGGAGTATGTGTGTCCGCATTTCTTTGGAGGTGTGTATCTAGGAGTGTAATCATTGAAATAAGGTGTTAACCTCTCACCATTACTGCGGTGGAACTCCAGTCTCTCCATGCACTCACCAAGACTCGGTACTGTCGGAGTGTTTTAAGTTTAAATTTAAAGGCTTTTTAGATTTTAGCTGAGCCCCTGGATATGGAGTGGTTTGTGGTCTGAGCTCAGGTTCAGCACCTGCCATTGTGTTTTTGACCCTTTGGAAATCCTTGTGTGTGAAGTACCTGGGGTTGGATTTTACTCTCTTGACATGATTTCCACGGACTTCAGTTATGAATTGTAATTGAATATAACTGACTGACTCACCATTGCTTTCCACTAACGATCTCTGTATCTTTTTGGAGGGGTGTTTACAAGAGACACACTTAATTATTTTTTATTTTAATTTTTTATTCAAATTCAAATCAGTTAACATATAGTGTAGTATTGGTTTCAAGAGTAGAATTTAGTGATTCATCACTTAATACAACATCCACTGCTCATCATATCACGTGCCTCAATGCCCACCACCCATTTAGCCCATCCCCCACCCACCTCCCCTCTAGCAACCCTCAGATTGTTTCCTATAGTTAAGAATCTCTTATGGTGGGGTACCTGGGTGGCACAGCAGTTAAGCGTCTGCCTTCGGCTCAGGGCGTGATCCCGGCGTTATGGGATCGAGCCCCACATCAGGCTCCTCCGCTATGAGCCTGCTTCTTCCTCTCCCACTCCCCCTGCTTGTGTTCCCTCTCTCGCTGGCTGTCTCTATCTCTGTCGAATAAATAAATAAAATCTTAAAAAAAAAAGAATCTCTTATGATTTGCTTCCTTTCTGATTTTATCTTATTTTATTTTTCCTTCCCTTCCCCTATGTTCATCTGCTTGTTTCTTAAATTCCACATATGAGTGAAATCATATATTTGTCTTGCTCTGACTGACTTATTTGACTTAGCCTAATACCCTCTAGTTCCATCCACAACATTACAAATGGCCAGATTTCATTCTTTTTGATGCTACATAATACTCCATTGTGTGTGTGTGTGTGTGTGTGTGTGTGTGTGTGTGTGTGTGTGTAGAGAGAGAGAGAGAACACATCTTTATCCATTCATCAGTCAATAGACACTTGGCCTCATTCCATAGTTTGGCTATTGTTGATAATACTGCTGTAAACATCTTTGTATCTTCTTTAACAAATCTCCGTCTAGTCCAAGGTCAGGATATTAGAGAGTAAACACTTTCCTCCCATTTGATGACTTACCTTCTCAACCTCTTGAAAAAGAGAAGTGCTAATACTTCATCAATCTTTTCCATTGAAGTTAGTGTTTCTGTGTCTAGATTAAGGCATCTTTTCGACACCCAAGTTCATTCAAAAATTCCTCTGATAAATTTCGTAAGCTTTAGTGATTTAGCATTCATATCTAAAGTGACTTGTTTTCATATTTAGATCTAAAGTACATCTGGAATTGCTTTTTATATAGTTATGTGAGGTAGGAGGTCAAAAACAATTGTTTCTGTGGGTATCCAATGACCCAGAGCCGTTCCTTAAAAAAGGTCGTCTACCCACACTTCACTACAGTCCCATGTTTGTCCCAGATCCAGCCGTCCACGGCGTAGGAAGGGCCCACAGGAGGAGTGCAAAGGAAGACTCTCAGAGCAGAGTGTAAACAATTACGTGAAAGGAAGCAAACAAATTATTACCTAAACCATATTCTAAACCCTACATTGACAGATGTATACTTTCTCTCTTCATATTTCCATTTAAGAAAACTTGTTTCCACTGAAACATTAATTTAGATTAATCTCATAACTTCCATTATGTATTATTTCTATTAACATTCAGTTCAAGATATTTTCCAATTTTCATCTTAATTTTTTGGCTAAAAGGTTATGTAAAAGTGTCTTGTTTGATTTCCTCACATGTGAAGATTTCCTAGTTATCTTTTTGTCATTGATTTATCATTTCAGCATTTTGGTAACATTTCCACTAATTTTTGGCTTCCATATTCCTCTTGAAAAATTGGCTGTCAGTTTATTACTGTTTCTTTGAAGGAAATCTGATTGACTGATTGATTGATTGGCTTATATTCAAGGCTTTCTTTTTGTCTTCAATTTTTAGAAGTCTTTTATATTGTGATTAATTGTGATTTTCGCCTTGGTTTCATGTTTAGTGTGGTTTGATATTTATAGACACTTTTGGAAAATCGTTATCCTTATTGTTTTCAAATACTAATCCCTTACAATATTTTTTTCCTCTTCTCCTGGGACTCTAATTACACAAATGTTAAACTTTTACACCACGTTCCACAGGCCCCTTATTGCTTTTATGCATTTTAAAACTTATTTTATCGCTAAGCGCATGTCTGGATATTTTTTTCTGACCTCTCTTCCAGTGGCCTAAGTTTCTCTTCAGCTACAACTAATTCTGAATTAAACCCTTCTAATAAGTCATTAATCCCTTTGCTTATTTTTTTTAATTCTAGATTTTTCATTGGTTTTCATTTATTAGTTGCCAATTTTCTACATACATGATTAGTGTTGTCTTTTGTTTCCTTGGGTATATCAAACATATCTATTCCAACGATTACATGATAACTCATTATCTGAACCCTCTACGGGCATGCTCCTGTTGCCTTTCGTTTCTTTGGTTTGGGGTCAGGTTGTCTTCTCCTGTGTCTGGTTATTTTTAGCAAATGTAGGACATGGAATTTGAAAATTTGTTGAGATTATTTGAGGTTCCAGATAACTTTGTCATCTCCTTCTAGGGTGGAATTCTATTTTTATCCTGGCCAGGTGAAGAAACTAGTCATCTCACAACACTTAGTCAAGGCAAACACAAACCTGGCCTCCTTTATTTTAGGGTCCCCTCTTTCCAGCTGAGGTATATTGCACTTGGTCACCAATCCCAAATTTGGGGGAGTTTTCAGACCCTTTTCTTAGGGAGGGCTCCTCAGGAAACTAACCCTGACACACAGGTTGTATGCAATTTTGTTGGCTAGTGTTCTTGGGAACAGTTCTGTGAGCACAAGGAAGGCGAGCTCAGGCGGAGGGGAGGCTGACCCAGTGCGGGGCTGCAGCAAATCCCCACAGAGGGTCTAGAGCTGCCAGGGTCTTCATGGCTGTCCGCAACTTACATGAGGGGCCCAGCTTTTCCTCCGCATGAGCCAGGCACGCGAGTCTTACTGCTCCAGGGAGCATCTGTAGCCTGGGGCAAAGCAGCTCCCTTCTGCTAAGACAATTCATCCGGGCCCTGTCCCCGGCCACTGCACAGCAAGCTGGGGAGTGAGCTCCTTGGTCTGAGGTTGACAGGCTTCCCATCCAAGGTGCCAGAGAATAAATATTTAGGTCCATGCACCCCATATGGTCTGTCACAACCACTCAACTTTGCTGGGGCCGTGGGAAAGCAGCCACTCTGTATGACACACGTGTGGGTGCCTTCCAGGAAAAGCTTATCTACAAAAACAGACAGTGAGCCTTATTTGGCACATGGGCCATCATGTACATCATGTACGGACCCCTGGCCTTGGTCACAGAGGGAGGCTCAGTGGTTCATAACATCACCCACTTCACCCTCACCCTGAGCGGGCTCCAGGTGCCGAGAGCTACATTTTGCCCCCTCCGCACGTTCCAGCATCAGCTAAAACTCCCATCTGTCTCTCAGCATCTCACCTACTTTTTCCCAGTTTGACAAATGTCTCTGGAGCTGTGCTCTCCCATGCGGTAGCCACCAGGCACACGTAGGTATCTAAATTTAAATTAATTAAAATTAAACAAAGTCTAAAATTCCGTTCCTCAGCCACAGAACCCACACTGTCAGTGTTCAACAGGCACACGTGGCCCGTGGCTACCATGTCGGACAGAGGGAATGCAGAACATCATGGAAGGTTCTGTCCGCTCTTGCTAATCCAGAGAAAAGCCTGGCCTTACCCATCAGGATCCCCTCTGTGAGTTTTCTCCTTTTTCCACATCTTGGTCCCGTAAACTCTTCTTGCCTTTAATATCTCTCTGATACGGTCCAAGTGACTTAAAATGTTTTCTCCTGCCTGTCACGTTTCTGGTGAGATGTTGGCCTACATTATCTGGCCCATCATCACCAGAAGCAAACCATAGAGTATTTTTTAGTGTTCTTTGATGCCTCTGTGTTGCCTATTTCAGCATTAAATATTGTTTCTCGAATTCTATTTGAGCTTACCATGTCTGTTTAGTCTCCTGGGTGGATTGCTGAAACAAGTCTTTGTTTCTCATCCTTGATGGCTTCTCTGCGTCACCCGAGGTTTCACTATTGCTTGTCTCAGGGCACTGTCGGCTCGCCGCCCTGGGACACGTGTGTGTGTGTCCTGTGTGTGCATAGGAGCACACTCAGAGTTTCCACATCACATTTAACAGAAAATTCATGTGCCCACGAATAGCACAGGCTTCAGGTTTTGCGGTCCGTTGACAACCTGGGGACATCGGCTCACCTCCGAGTTGAGAGAGCCGGACACCCAGCATAAACCATGTGCCCCTTTTCACAAAGCGCACTGTACGTGATGTAGGAAGCCTGTCCCCACGCAGGGTCGGCCGACGATTCAACGTCACACCCCGAGGAGTGTGTCAGTACCCAGAGGTGGGCCGTGAACCTCCAACCCTGTCTTAATTTCTGGCTAGAAACTAGGTCTATATTTCAGGCTTGTGATGGATTCTCCTTCTTATTTTCAGTCTGATCTGTAGTTTTTACACTCAGTGTACGTGTGTTTGAAGTGGTATCAGAGGGTTCTCGGCCTGTGTTCCGTCTTCTGTCTTGGGCAGAAATCCCAGGTATTTATGTTTCAAACGTTACCACACTCCGTTCTCACGCTGACCCTGAAGAAGGTGTCACGATCATTATTTTCTGGGACAGGAGAAAGACTTAGAGCAGTTATTAGCTGTGTGACTTTGAAAAGCGACCTGACACGGGGTCCCATTTCCAAAGCCCGTCATCTTCCTGACGTGCGGTTCTGGGACGTGGCAGCCCCTCTTTGCCGCCAAGCCTTGGAGGCGGGGAGCGCAGGCACTGGGCGCGGGGCAGCAACCCCAGCAGGAGCTAGCTCGGGGACGCTCCGGGGTCAGAAAGAATGTCTTCGAGCAGGAGCTTGTATCTGGCCTGGCACACAAAATGAAATCAGTAAATATTTGGGGAACAAACGCTCCGTTTCCACGAAGAACAGGCTGGGCGGTGGAGGCGAGATGATGTGGGGTTATCAGAGCGGACGCGAGCTTTCATCCCGGCATCCTCCGAAGACGCCCTAATAATTGTGCAGCTTACTCTCCTGCGATGATTCTGGGTGATGGACTGAGAGGGGGCCGGGTCCCCGGGCGGTGGAAGGACACAGCACTCGGCAGTGACGGGCTGTGCTGCTGGAGAACGGCCAAGCTGCCCTGAGCGCTGCGACCCGACCCTGCGGACCACCTGATGAAGAGCCGCTGCTGGGATGGACGGGCGGGCGGACAGGAGAAGGGTTAGGCCCCCAAATCAGTTCTAGGAAGCTGAGATGCGGGACACCTGCTGCCCCGGCATGGGGGGGGGGTGTCACGGGACAGTGAAATCCGCTGTTTAGTGAGCGCTGCCGTGACTGGTGTTTTCACGTTTCCCTCACATCTGATCCAACAGGAAACCTGTGATGAGGTATTATCTCCCTTTTTCTGAACAAAGAAAGTGAGGGGAGTAACCTCACAGGGAACCAGTCTTGACACCTGGATCTCTTCAGAATAATCTCCGCACGGAGCAGCGTGTCCTCCTCCTCCAAGGTCTGCACGCTCTGCTGCTTTGAAACCGTGAGTACCAGCTGAACGGTAAGAGGGTGCACCCACCCCGGGGTGGTCGGAAGTGGTCCGGGGTGGGGGAGATGACCCGGGGTGGTCGGAAGTGGCCCGGGGTGGGGGAGATGACCCGGGAAGTGTGGAGAAGACCCCGGGGTGGGGGGAGATGGCCTAGGGTGGGCGGAACTGACGCTGGGGTGGGGGAGGTGACCCTGGGATGGAGGGAGGTGACCTGGGAAGGGTGGAGGTGACCCCGGGGTGGGCAGAGTGGGAAGCAGGCACTAGGGCGCAGCTCTCTTCCCTGTTCCGGCTGGACCGCAGGGGGCTTCCCCCACAACAGTATCAGGCAGGTCATTGGATGACAACTGGGTCAGGGGGCCAGAGGGGCTTTCAGGCTGAGGGGAGGCACTTTCCTCAGGCCTGAGCACTGTTGCAGGGCAGAGGGTATGATGTTGTGCAAGTGACTCTTTAGTCAGAACCCACTTTTATGACGTTTCCATGCACCTCCCTGCCCCCCCCCCGGGAACCACAGTGCCGACTGCTCTGCTGTGTGTGTGTGACACCGTTTGCTCTCACCTGGGAGAAGAAAGGTGGAGAGGTGGTTTCTAAGAACCTTTGAAAAGCCATTATCTAGAATCGGAAACAAGGGCCGGTTTGTTTTATTCTGTTTTATTTCCTTCAGAAGGCTCAGCGGTGGGAGCTTGGGGTTGGGCTCTGGGTGGGGTGGGCCGGTGGGGAGCCCGAGGCCCGGGGCGATGAGGCCATCAGCGATAACTGCCCCGTGCAGATACGAATGACATGCAAATTACTCACAGCAGCCAGAATAAGATGACAGAATGGTTTTCAGAGCGGCATCTCCCCCGGGAATCTGGCCCCACCCTCTGGCTCCTTCAGTCACCTGAGTGGCCCCTAGTCCCGCAGACCTCAGGCTGCTCCCAGTCCCTGCTCCTTCCCACTTGCTCCTGGGAGCACAGTGCCCGTCAGCTCAGGGAGGCGGCTCTGCTGATGGAGACACGTGTCCCTCCACACCTGGCCACCGTGGAGCGCTAGACCAGAGCTACATGCTGAAGCTACGGAAGCTTCTAGTGGAAGTCCTGCACATCCGGGGTCTGGCCTGGGGCAGATGCTGGCTGATCAGTGACACTGAGTCCCAGTCTGACACAGACAACCGCACAAAAGCGAGGACCCATCACCGTGGAGAGAACAGACCTGCAGGCTTGGCGAGGGGCAGATCTGGGCTCCACTTAGCAGCTCCCCCAACGGACACACGCCCGCGTTCTCAAGGCAGAGAAGCATTCTGAGTTGGCTGATAAACCTGCCTCGGGGACACTATCAGGACACATGTGCTGAGCGGACGCTAGTGGTGTGCTTAGCACCGTGCCTGGTGTAGACCACACAAGTCCTAAGCCTTCCTGGTAGGGAGCAGTATCTGCTCCCCGCTGTACTGACCTGGGCGGCTCGTCACGGACACGGACATCCCCGCACGACTCCCCAGTCCCTCCCCAGCCCCGATGGCCCTCCGCGCGTGGTTCCGACACTGACCCGCGTGGAATAAGGCGATGGCCTTCCCGTCTGGAAGGGAAGGCGGCCTCCAGGCTTCTCCTCCACTCCCCTGCATGTCTGATGGCGGAGCTCTTCTCCCTGCCCTTGGCTTGGTGGACCCTCCATCCTCGTGACGCGCAGAGTGCCCAGCACGCCGGGCCCCTGATGCCGCCTGACCCGCCCTCAGGGCTCCCCAGCCTCTGACCTCGCTTCCGAGTCTCGGCCGACTGAAGGCGGCCTCTGATTGGCTCGGTCCTCCTGGTGGCTCCTGGACACACAGCAGGAGCTCAGTAAATATTTGCTACATTTAATTCAGTTGAAAGTAAATCCAAGAGAAAAGTGTGTGTGACGTTCATGTGTTTGTGACCCACCCTCTCTGGAAGTGGTGCGTCCAGCCAGACGGTAGAAAGCGCTCTCTGCCATCCGAGGGGTGGCCCCAAGGGCAGCAACCCATCCAGGAGGCAGAATGCGACTGTGCGGTGTTCCACAAGCCCCGGGAAGCCAGGCCCCGCAGGGAGCCAGAGGCAGAGAGCTGCCCCCGAGCTCAGCCACACGGGCTCCCGGGAACACGCGGGGATGTGAGCCCTGTGCAGGCGGGGAGCAGAGACGCGGCCAGGAGAGTCGCGAGCGCCCCGGGCCGCCGCAGAGCCAGAGACAGGCGGTGCTCACGCAAGGACCAGCGAGCAGCGGAAAAGCGAGAAGCCCGAACGTATTACACAGCATAGACGGACCGGTATGTGAAAACCATTTTTATTCACGCTCATTCTCATTCCGCTTGTGCTTTTCCTCTTGAATAAGCCACACGGTTGCACTCCTCCTTCTGTATCAATCTGAAGAGTAAAATCACATGCATCGGCTCCTTCCTGGGCCAAGCATAATAATTTTTTCAATTTTTCCCCACCTCTCTCCCTCTTCCCACCTTCCAGTGCTGTTGCCCGGGCAGGGGGTGGGTGCCCTCTGATGAAATAAATGCTGTTTTCATTCTACACAGTGCTTACTCCTCTTTCTCAGACTCTCACACCAGCTATGCTCCTTCTGTGAGGCCTGGGAACCTGCAGATTCCTTTGCTGGAATCCTCTTTCGAGGTTTTGGGGATAAAGCCCGTGCATAACTGAGACCCAGCCTATATCCTGACCCCGAGAAGTCTGTCCTGACCTCGCACAGAAGCCAGAACTGCCCCCCGACCAAGGTGTGGCACCCACCCCCCCCACACACGTCTCTGCTGCTGGTTCCTGTTTATGTCATCTTAACTCAGTCTGACCCGTGCAGGTGCCTTCTGCCTCCTCCCCAGGAAAGCGGGGCCCCTGCTTCTGTCCCTGCCGTGTTCCCCATCCATGGGAAGCCCCCAGGACATCACCGTTGGTCGATGGCAGACATGACTTAAGCCAAGGGGCCGGCACGCAAACTGTAAGAGCCATTGCACTTGACCTTCCAGGAGATAGAAGGAAAGGCGGTTTTGATCAGAGAGGGCGAACATTACCGCGGCCAGATGACCATCTGAGATGAACTTGTTAAGACATTTGAAAAAATGCCAATTCACAGACATATCAGTCAAGCTCTAATAAGGGCAGAAAGTAAAGATGCCGATCAGGAAGGAAGCCCAGGAACATCTCACAGAACGAGGAGCAAACCCTGAGGAAGAGTTTAGAGGCCCGTGGACACTGCGGGATCCGACTGCGAGGTCCTCACACGTCCAATGCGGTGGAGACCGCGTAAAAAAAAAAAACGTCATGACAGGAAAGCCCCTTGAACTTCCCAAGTCAGCAGAGAGAGTAAATGTGCAGACACACCTCTGAGAAGTGATGCCATTTCAGGAACTGGTAAAAAAACCCCAAAACAAAACAAAACGAGTATACCGTGAATTTAACTCAACAAGTTAATAAAAGGGAAAAAGAAATATAAGCATAAACAAACACTAACGCAGATTAGAGCAAAAATAAACAGATCGCCGCAAAACACCGCACAGAAATGAGATAAATATAGAAACTAAGTGGCTTTCTAATCAACAACTCTCTAAAAAAAGAANTTGAACTTCCCAAGTCAGCAGAGAGAGTAAATGTGCAGACACACCTCTGAGAAGTGATGCCATTTCAGGAACCGGTAAAAAAACCCCAAAACAAAACAAAACGAGTATACCGTGAATTTAACTCACAAGTTAATAAAAGGGAAAAAGAAATATAAGCATAAACAAACACTAACGCAGATTAGAGCAAAAATAAACAGATCGCCGCAAAACACCGCACAGAAATGAGATAAATATAGAAACTAAGTGGCTTTCTAATCAACAACTCTCTAAAGAAAAGAAAAAGAAAAAGTCAAAGAAAGAAGTTGAGCAGTAGATGAAGGGAAAAACCGAAGGGGGGTGAGGTAGATTGTTTTCTAGAATCTGTGATGCTGGTCTAAAATCACAGTTTATAAGGGAAAGAGCAACGAACAGATTGCGTGGAAAAGAGGGAAAACGCGTGGATAGTGCGTCTGACGGGACTCTGCGAACATCCCACACCTGGACCAGCGCAACCTGCCGGCTGCTCTCTGCACAGCAGCCGGTGGTGACCCGTCCCACCCTCCTGCCCCGGCCCTGGTGGCAACAGTGTCGCTCAGAACGGCGCCCCACCTGCTCACTGCCGCTGCCCTGAGGCCCTCCCTGCCCAGTCATCCACAGTGGCTGGGCCTCCTGCCTCTGCCCCTGCCTCACCAAACAGGCGCCTGCCTCAGGGCCTTTGCATAGGCTGCCCCACCCCCACCAGGAACNCTGCCGCTGCCCTGAGGCCCTCCCTGCCCAGTCATCCACAGTGGCTGGCCTCCTGCCTCTGCCCCTGCCTCACCAAACAGGCGCCTGCCTCAGGGCCTTTGCATATGCTGCCCCACCCCCACCAGGAATGCTCATCTCGCAGACGCCCTCAGGGCTTGCTCTCCTGTTCACTTGCATCCTTGATAAACTATCATCTTCGCAGAAATGCACAAGGGAACCTCGTCTGGACCACGTGTCCACCCCGTGTTTCTTTCCATCACCTGACACAGACAACGCTTACAGTAGCCCCCCTCACCTTTCACACGTGCACACAGTCGGTTCACGTATTCCTGAGATACAGATGCGAGGAAGAAACCGTCCCAACACTTCCCTACCTGCCGCGTCCTCCCTCAGAGTCAGGACAGGAAGGCTTCATCACACTCGACCGGAAAGGGTGGAACCCCCAAAGGCCTCCTCGGCTTTCAAATCACTGTCTGCGGCCTCAAGTGGCCGTGTGTGCACACGGATTTCATGACAAGGACCCTCCATGAAACCGCGCCTCCTGCCCTGGGATCAAGCAGGACAGGGGGCACTGGCTTCCTCATTCACGTTCGCTCATTCACCCCTGCATTTACTGAGCAAGTCCTGAGTAGGTGCTCTTCCAACCCCCGGGACACAGCGACGAGTTGGGGACCAGGAGGACCAGGTTCTGGGCAGTTCCCGGCAGAGCCGACTTTCGGGGAGCCCAGCAGATGGTAAACAAGGGACTTTGGGTTTGGGGAGGTGCTAGGAGGTGAGCAGCAGGGCCAGTGACAGGCGTGAGCAGGGCACGCCATGGGGAGGGGTGGGCCACCAGGAAGGCTGAGGACAAAGCACCCAGACAGAGGGACCCCAGGAACTGTGAGGGTCCCGAGCAAGGACGGCCTGAGAGCAGCTGGGGAAGTGTGGCTGATGGATCCTGGCCTGTGGCGTCCGCGTCCTGCATCCTGCTTGCTAATGCGGCCGATGCTGGCTTGGGTGCGAGTGCACAGAGCTGCAGAGTCAGGCCCTGAAACTCCCAGAACCCAAACACCATGAGAAACTCTGGGACAGGCCGAGGGCAGGAAGGCGGTCATTGGGAATCAAATGCATGGAAGCTGGCCTTCAGGAAGACAGGCAA
>NC_048232.1:89128861-89185492 GCF_002007445.2 Ailuropoda melanoleuca | reverse complement strand
AAAAGAAAAAGAAAAAGTCAAAGAAAGAAGTTGAGCAGTAGATGAAGGGAAAAACCGAAGGGGGGTGAGGTAGATTGTTTTCTAGAATCTGTGATGCTGGTCTAAAATCACAGTTTATAAGGGAAAGAGCAACGAACAGATTGCGTGGAAAAGAGGGAAAACGCGTGGATAGTGCGTCTGACGGGACTCTGCGAACATCCCACACCTGGACCAGCGCAACCTGCCGGCTGCTCTCTGCACAGCAGCCGGTGGTGACCCGTCCCACCCTCCTGCCCCGGCCCTGGTGGCAACAGTGTCGCTCAGAACGGCGCCCCACCTGCTCACTGCCGCTGCCCTGAGGCCCTCCCTGCCCAGTCATCCACAGTCGCTGGGCCTCCTGCCTCTGCCCCTGCCTCACCAAACAGGCGCCTGCCTCAGGGCCTTTGCATATGCTGCCCCACCCCCACCAGGAATGCTCATCTCGCAGACGCCCTCAGGGCTTGCTCTCCTGTTCACTTGCATCCTTGATAAACTATCATCTTCGCAGAAATGCACAAGGGAACCTCGTCTGGACCACGTGTCCACCCCGTGTTTCTTTCCATCACCTGACACAGACAACGCTTACAGTAGCCCCCCTCACCTTTCACACGTGCACACAGTCGGTTCACGTATTCCTGAGATACAGATGCGAGGAAGAAACCGTCCCAACACTTCCCTACCTGCCGCGCCCTCCTTCAGAGTCAGGACAGGAAGGCTTCATCACACTCGACCGGAAGGGGTGGAACCCCCAAGNTGCACAGCAGCCGGTGGTGACCCGTCCCACCCTCCTGCCCCGGCCCTGGTGGCAACAGTGTCGCTCAGAACGGCGCCCCACCTGCTCACTGCCGCTGCCCTGAGGCCCTCCCTGCCCAGTCATCCACAGTGGCTGGGCCTCCTGCCTCTGCCCCTGCCTCACCAAACAGGCGCCTGCCTCAGGGCCTTTGCATAGGCTGCCCCACCCCCACCAGGAACGCTCATCTCGCAGACGCCCTCAGGGCTTGCTCTCCTGTTCACTTGCATCCTTGATAAACTATCATCTTCGCAGAAATGCACAAGGGAACCTCGTCTGGACCACGTGTCCACCCCGTGTTTCTTTCCATCACCTGACACAGACAACGCTTACAGTAGCCCCCCTCACCTTTCACACGTGCACACAGTCGGTTCACGTATTCCTGAGATACAGATGCGAGGAAGAAACCGTCCCAACACTTCCCTACCTGCCGCGCCCTCCTTCAGAGTCAGGACAGGAAGGCTTCATCACACTCGACCGGAAGGGGTGGAACCCCCAAGGGCCTCCTCGGCTTTCAAATCACTGTCTGCGGCCTCAAGTGGCCGTGTGTGCACACGGATTTCATGACAAGGACCCTCCATTAAACCGCGCCTCCTGCCCTGGGATCAAGCAGGACAGGGGGCACTGGCTTCCTCATTCACGTTCGCTCATTCACCCCTGCATTTACTGAGCAAGTCCTGAGTAGGTGCTCTTCCAACCCCCGGGACACAGCGACGAGTTGGGGACCAGGAGGACCAGGTTCTGGGCAGTTCCCGGCAGAGCCGACTTTCGGGGAGCCCAGCAGATGGTAAACAAGGGACTTTGGGTTTGGGGAGGTGCTAGGAGGTGAGCAGCAGGGCCAGTGACAGGCGTGAGCAGGGCACGCCATGGGGAGGGGTGGGCCACCAGGAAGGCTGAGGACAAAGCACCCAGACAGAGGGACCCCAGGAACTGTGAGGGTCCCGAGCAAGGACGGCCTGAGAGCAGCTGGGGAAGTGTGGCTGATGGATCCTGGCCTGTGGCGTCCGCGTCCTGCATCCTGCTTGCTAATGCGGCCGATGCTGGCTTGGGTGCGAGTGCACAGAGCTGCAGAGTCAGGCCCTGAAACTCCCAGAACCCAAACACCATGAGAAACTCTGGGACAGGCCGAGGGCAGGAAGGCGGTCATTGGGAATCAAATGCATGGAAGCTGGCCTTCAGGAAGACAGGCAACGGTGAATGCAGTCACGGGCTTGGAGTCCGTCCCAGGTGGGATGCTGACCTGCTCTGAGCCAGTGCATGTCTGTCCTGCAGCAGCTGGAGCCCCTGCCCTGTCCACCTGTCCACTCCACAGCAGAGGGACACCTGGGTTTGGGGCTCAGATGGTCCGTAGGCTGCATGGCGTTATCACAGCAATGGCTTCAGGGCAAAGCCAGTTCATGGGAGGAAGTAATCCATCCCTCCACTTGTAGGCGAGCAGAGAGTTCTGAGCCGTTTAAAAAGGAAGCTTCCAGAAGGTCTCCCCACCCCCACCATCTGAGAGTTGGCTTCCAGCCCCACAGTGCCAGGCCCTGCCATTAACCTTCAGTGCTCTTCAATTAGCAGCTGCGAGGGGTCCTTGGCAGGTGTCGAGAATTAGGAGGGACCGACCCAGGGCATCACCCCCGGCTGCCTTAAAAGGGTCTAAGTGTTCTGTTGGAGGGAAGCCCAGGAGACATCGATCGGCGGCAGGTGGGGCGCCTACGTGAGAGGAGGCGTCCTGCCCCAGACCCCATCCCTGCCTCGGGGACAGGGTCCTCAGTGGGGCCCATTCAGAGGCCACCACTCACGTGACTACCTCCAGCATCTTCTGCGCTTTGCTCCTTGTAGACGGTGGAGCCCAGATGCCACAACCTATGCCTCAAGGAGGGAGGTTTGTAAACCCCCAGGGATTACAATCCCGTTAAATCCACACGCAGGGGCGTGGTTACTCAGAAAGGAGACTAGCCCCTCACTTACTTGCCACCTGGCCTTGAGCACCGCCTCCCGGACGACATGAGGCACTGACAGCACGACCAGGAGACCCCTCCCTGAAGGTCACAGCCTCGGAACTTGCTCCTGTCCTGGATCTGCCGCAAAAGAGTTCTGGGGCCCGTGACAACGACTTGCTCAGCCTCCCTGAGCCTCCGTTTCCTCTCAGACACTGCACAGAGCAGCGAGAGGGCAGGGCATTTGAGGGGAGGAGGGCCCCGCACCCAGGTGAGGCTCTGGCCCCACGTCCCCCGCCCGCCCCTGGGGGCAAGGATTTGAGAAAGACTGAATCAGTTAGTAAATGGGGAGAAGACCCAAGGCTCCCACACAGAGAAATTCAAAGTAGGAAGAAACTCCGCCCTGGAAGAGCTGGGGCAGGACCCCCTCAGCGTGCGCCATGCACACTGACTCCCTTCAGAGGGCAGTGTGGACGNCCACACAGAGAAATTCAAAGTAGGAAGAAACTCCGCCCTGGAAGAGCTGGGGCAGGACCCCCTCAGCGTGCGTGCGCCGTGCACACTGACTCCCTTCAGAGGGCAGCATGGACAGGGCAGAGAGGGGCTTCGCAGGGGAGAAGCCTGACCGACGTGCCGTTGCCCCGTGACCGCGGTCGACACCGCGGGGGTCAGCGAGGCTGGCAGCAGGTGCCCCAACGCAGCGGGATGACAGGGCGCTGCCCCTGTGGGTCTCCTCCCAGCCCCAAGAATCCAGTCCACCCTCGAGAGAACTGTCAGACGAATCTGAGACCCATGCAGGTGGCCGCAGGGACTTGAGCCTGGGCACAGGGGACATTTCATGCCGTCCCTGCCACTTTTCTGTAAATCCATTACTGTTTTGTTTTCTTTTAATAGTTTATTTACAAGAAGTCACCCTGTGGTTGGACGGGCTCTTGCATCTAGGACATACAGCAGCTGGGCCGTGCCCCTGGGATCTCTCTGCAGTGAAAATCTGACCCCCTGCACCGTCCCTCCCTGAACACACACCGCTGAGGGTCCCCAGTGCTGCGTCTGACCACAGAGACGAAGTGCGTGGAGGCACATTCTCCCGGGTCACTTCCGGTCCGTCCCTCTCTCATTGTCCTTGAGGGAAATACGTGCCTCAGAGATAATGAGCTTGGAATGAACACGTTTGATTACCCTGAAGGTTCAGCCCCGACCAGAGGGCTGTGGCGCGCTCAGCGGGACCCTGCGCACCGCTCCTTCTGCCCAGGCCTGAAAACCCAAAATGAAAGCAGCCAGCCAGCCTCCGCAGCTCCCAGCCGATGCCCAGGGGCCACACACAGGTCTCAGACCCCTGCTGTGGGCCCCAAAGCTTGGGTCACACTGATGCACGCAAGCTGTTTCCAGGCCAGAAAACCCATCTGCATCGCCGAGGAGAGTTTGAAGACCTCAGATTCTGGATAGTCCCTGCTTGCTCAGAAGTTCTGGGTGCAAAGCGAGCCTGAAGGTGTGCTGTGCGTGTGTGTGTGAGCAGAGAGGAGGGAGAGCCAGAGACAGGGGCGTCGTCTCCCATCTCGCCCTCGGAAGCTCGGGCTCACTGTCGCAGAAAGAAGCAGAACCAGGAGGGCCGATGCGCCAACAGCTCTCACAGAGGCGCTGTGCCCTCCTCCAGGGGGCTGCGTGAACACCCGGCCACTAGGGAGGGGTGTGCAGGACAGGCAGCCTTCCAGCCCTCTCCGGCCAGCGCACAGTCGTGCCAGTCAGATAGGAACCCCAAGTCCTGCCAGCAAGACGAGAGAGAAGGCAGAGGCTGGCCGAGCCCCTCGCGCCTGCTACAGGTGTTCTGCCAGCGCAGGCCCGAGCACAGAGCCGAGAGAAGCCCCCACGTCCAATCGCATGCAAAGTTTTGATTATCACGCTGGACGGGCGCACTAATGATGGACTTCAGTGTCTTTTATCTCCTGAGAGTGACAAGGACATTCGTGGTGCTGCCTGTGCTTTCATCCAGGGCAGAAGAAGAAACACCCCGCAGAGTGAACTGAAAGGGTCCATGGGAAAAGAAAGTAAGCCCGCTGAATCATTGCATCCTTGCTTCTGCACACGAGGGCTGTATGTGACATCTGGGCACGTGCCCTACATGCACCTGCAGGCACATAGGACTGTGCACATCATCGTGACAACCTTCGGATCGAAATACACACAGTGGTGTGTGATACCATAACACAGCGTCTTGCTGTCCATAGACGGTATTGGCGAACGTTTGCTCTGTCGTTAATTGTCCCTCTGGAACGAACGTGTTCCACCTGGTCAGGGTTCTGCTTTGTGGGTGGGCAGCCGTGGTTTTCACCAAACCCCTCCCGGTGGACCTCTGAGCCACTTCCCCATCCTCCATAAGCAGGTGGTGCTGTGATGCTGAGGTGGGCACCGTTCGCCTCTCCGTCAGCCCGCCCGCCTGTGCCAGCTCCTGGAGTGGGTGCTGCAGCCTCCACCAGCTGGACGCTCTGACGGTTGGCTCATGAGCGCCCACGCACACTCCGGCTTGGCCCCTGGCACCTTGCCAAGGTTTGGATGTGTCCTGGGGGAGCCTCACCCCCCAGCCTCCACCCTGGAAGCACTTTGCTTCCTCCTGCTGTCNGCCCGCCTGTGCCAGCTCCTGGAGTGGGTGCTGCAGCCTCCACCAGCTGGACGCTCTGACGGTTGGCTCATGAGCGCCCACGCACACTCCGGCTTGGCCCCTGGCACCTTGCCAAGGTTTGGATGTGTCCTGGGGGAGCCTCACCCCCCAGCCTCCACCCTGGAAGCACTTTGCCTGGCACTGACAGCCGCAGTCTGCAAGCCCGGGGCTCACCAGCACCCTTTGGGTTTCCAAATGAGACGTGCATATTCCCAGGGGAAATAAAGCAAAGAAACGGTGCTGATTCTCTCATGGACTTCTAATTGACATTGTTCCAGAGGAAACGACAACGCTTCATTTTCTCACGTCCCAAGGAAATGCTTCTCCAGACAGCAGCGGGAATCTGCGTGGCCCCTGGTGGGACATGAGATGAACACGGCAGCAGGAATGGTCCTCCCTCGGCATGGGCAATGACACACAATATTGACCCTCTTTATTATGTTTACATGCAGCATCGCATAATCGGTGCGACAGACCAGCCCTCGACCACATCCTCATAGAACGAGCACTCTAGTTTAAGTCAACAAACCAACACCAAAGCCCGTCCTGCCCCACGTATTGAGTGCATGTGTGTATTAGACACCGTTCCAGGCCCTAGAGAAATAATCGTGAATACAACCAGTATGCCGTCGGTTGACTGAGACATTAGACAGCTAGTTGGCTCTAGACAGAACATGACACAGCAGGAGGAGCCCTGGGACAGGTGAAGGGGGCGCATGTGACAGCAGAGAAGACTGCAGACATGGTGTAGAGACAGACACCGGGGCCTGGGGGTCTCTCCGCGATGGAATGACCTTCAGGCTGAGACCGGCAGGAGGCATAGACGTAAGTGGGTCCTTGTGGTGGGTGGGAGGGGTGAAGCCCACTCACTGGGGGACCTCCAGGCAAACAAGGGCTCGTGGGTCCAGGCACAGAAGGAAGACCAAGGGGGCAGGGCAGTGTGTGGAGAGGTAAAGGCTGAGAGACTGGTGTTAGGGTTGAGACACGTGTCCCAAAGGTGCTGAATCCTGAACCCCAGTGCCTGTGAACGGGCCTGTTTGGAAACAGGGTCTGTGCAGATGATCAAGTTACGATGAGGTCATTAGGCTGAGCCCTCGTCCAGTGACATATCTTTATGACAAGGGGACATCTGGACACAGACACAGATGTGCACAGGGGGAGACGTGAAGACACAGGGAGAAAACGGGTGTCTACAAACCGAAGAAGGCCAGAACCCAGGAACAGCTTCGGAAGGAAGAAGCCCTGCGGACATCTGGGTCTCGGACTCGCAGACTTGCAGCCCCCCAGAACTGGGACAGAGCGAGGTTCTGTTGGCTGAGGCTCTCGCCTGTGGTCCGCAGTGAGGGCAGCCCCTGCGGGTGGAGACAGCAGGCAAGGGCCCGAGAAGCGGGGCCGTCCAGCCAGCGTCAGCAGCCTTGCAATTCCTTGCCAGTGGGCAGGACGCTGCCCGGCCGCCGAGGAGCTCTGAACAGGGAGGGGAGCTTCACAAGACACTGTGGGGAGGTCCTCCCACAGCATGCAGGGGTCAGTCACCAAGCTGGAGATGCACACGGGGTTACCTTCTAGGACAAGAGTGTGCTGCTCTCCCTAAAGGGAACCACACTGCCCGAGTGTAATGAAAATATTCTCAGCCGTGAGAAGAAACAAGAAAGCGCCATGCTTACGTAGCAGAAAGGCATCAAGAGAAGCTGTTACCGCGGTATTTCAGTGTCGGGTTAGCAAACAGGGGCTTTTAAATCAACCTAAGTAGACACGCTGAACCACACTTAAAGAGACAAACCCCGTGTTTTCAAAATCAGAGACTTAAAAGTCATCGTATGGACATTTGCATCAGGCCATCATCAGTCACTGTAAAGGACTACGCTTCCACCTGAAACAGCTAGAAAGCAGGCGTCAGACATTGCACAAGAGGCTGAACAGAGCCAGGGTCCGGGAGGCAGAGGCAGGAGGCGAGCGCCGCCTACCCCGGCTTCCCGCCTGGGCCACTTGCCGGCCAGTGGCTGTAAGATGGGGTCCAAATGGAGCAGTGAGTCCTTCGGCCAATAGCCGGGCTACAGATGCCAGCATGAGAGTCTGAGGGGATGATGAGGGAGCAGCTGGGGGACAAGAGGGACCCAAAGCCTCGGGGGCCTACCATGCTGGGATAGCTTGGGGTTCCTGGGGTTCTCAGTACAGACCCACTGAGCATCCTGGGCATTCAGTGGAGAGCCCAGAAGACTCTAGCCAAAGAGTAAAGGAAATTCTCGAGAATAAGAACCATGCACTAGGACTGAGGACCCAACCGAAGTTCACTTGGTATAACGAAGTAAAAGAGACTGACAAAATAAAACACACCTGCCTTCTGTTCAGGGGGAAACACACCGGAAACTCACCACCCTTGTAAGGAAGGGGGCATAATCTCCTTTCCCTGAAATGTATCATTATGGTGTCCAGAGAATAATAAAAATATTATCAGCCCTGAGAAGGAATGGGAGTGAGTACCCCACAGACAGTGGAAGAAGCCATCAAGAGAAAGGGATGCTGAGTGATTTCAATGCTGGGATGGCAAACAAGGGCTTTTAAATAGCAATTTTCAATATGTACAGTGATTTACAATGAAGGATGGCTGTAATGAGTGAATGCGTAGTGATCTCAACAGAGAAATAGAGGCAGTAGAAAGAGCCACACAGAAGTTCCATACCTGCAAAGTACAATATCTGAATTTTTTAAATGCACTGAAAGGGATTAAGAGAGAGTGCATACTGCAGAAGGACGTGTGGATTTGAGAATGGAACAATGGAAGTTATCTAATTTGGAGGCCAAAAATAAATAACTAAATAAATAAAGGTTGGAAAAGAGTAATGAACAGTCTGAATGGCCTCTGAGATAATACCCAGGGATCGAACATGTATTTGAAGACCCACCGGGAGAGGAGAGAGGAAGTGGGGTGCAAACCAATATCGGAAAAAATAATTGTCAAGTTTTTCCTGGATTTGATAGGAATAAAATCTGAGGAGATCCATGAATTCCCCACAGGATGAATTCAGAGAGAACCATGCTTATGCATTATCACAGACAACTGGATGAAAGTCAGATTTAAAGAGGAGGTCTTCAAAGTAACCGAGAGAAAAGGCACGTTAGCAGGTACAGAGGATCCATGGCATGAGTCCCCTTCAGAAGCACTGATGCTGAGTAGAAAGGTGAACAGTGTCTTCAAAGTGATGACAAAAAAGAAACTCTCACAGCAGAATTACATAACCAGCAAAATGTACTTCAAAATAAATGTGAAAGCTAGAAAGACGATTTTTGATAAAAGGAAGGTGAGAGAATCAGTCACCAACGAACCAAAACACAAGAAACACTAATGGGAGTTCTCAGATTTGCAGAAAGAATTGAGGAACATGGGGGAGCCACTATTAAAAGAAGTGATATTGTAATAGCATAGTGTGGTGGGATTTATGGTGTATTGAGGTGTAAAATCTACGACAGCAACAGCACAAAGTGCAGGGGAGCTCTAACAGCGTGATGTTGCTGTGGGGTTCTTACATTATTTTAGATGAAATTGTTTAATATCAAGTGTCAGAGACTGGGATAGGTTAAGGATGTGTATTGAAGTCCACAAAGGCTTGAAACATACATAGACATGCGTAACACTAAAATGAGAGTTGAGGAAATAAAAAGAGATTCTAAATTATATTAAAGAAGGCAGGACAGGAGAAATAAAAGAATAAAAACCAGATAGAACAAGGAGCAAAAAAAGTATAGTAAATCCAACTGTATCAGTAATTACATGAGATGTAAATGGGAAATAATATTCCAGTTAAAAGACAGAGATTATCAGAACTTATCAAGAAGCAAGACTCACTACAGGCTATTCATAAGAGAAAACATCTAAATGTAAAGACAGATCATTTGAAAGCAAAAAATTGGAGGAAAGATAAACATGCAAACAGCAGATGTTAGGCTTCTAGTGTGGCTAGAATATATCAGATGACACACAGTCTAAGACAAGGTTCGTAACTGGAGATGAAACGGAAAATTCCATCATGATAAAACAGCCAGTGATGAGCCCAAATCGAGGAAGCAAAAACTGACAGAAACAAACAGACAAATTCATAATCACAGCTGGATAGATCACATAGCAAAAACAAAATAAAACCAATGTAAATTTTAAAACAACAAACCCAAGATGTAAAAAGTTATTAAAGGTTTGAAGAGCACCATCAAGCTGACTGACCTAACTGGCATTGATGGAAACTGTACCAGACAATCACCTGGCCCACATTCTTCCCGCTGCCCATGAGATGGTCCCTGATGCGGTCATTCAGTGGCTCATTCGGGGTCATTCGGTGTCTCGGGGAATTCCATAGGGTGGAAATCTTCCATTGTATGCTAATCTGACTGCAAGAAAATTAAATTACAATTTAATAACAAGAAGGAATCTGTAAAAATTCTCCGAGTATTTAGAACTTGAACAATACACGTCTTTGTTTTCTCTTTTTCCTGTCGGTTAAAGAGTTGTGCAGACATCGCCACGATCCAGTTTTGAACCACAGCACCACAGGGCTTTGCCAGGCTTAGTCCCAGCAAATCCTCACTCTGGCCACCTGCCCGAGGCAAACATCAACCTGCTGTCTGTCACCGTACCATCGCCCTTTCTGGGCGTTTCATGTAAAGCGAGTTACAGAGCCTTCTACATTGGTCTTCTTTCACTTAGAATGGTGTTTATGAGATTCTCTCTCTTATAGTGTGTTCCTGTAATCACTGGCGAATACTCCATTGAATGGATAGACCACAGTTTGTTTCTCCATTCACCAGTTGATGGGCATTTAAATTGTTCCCATTTAAGGGCTTCCTTACATAATGCTGCCGTGATCACCCACGCAGGTACCTTTGTGTGCACACAAGCTTCCATTTGTCTCGGGTCCGTCCGCGGGGGATGGAATTGCGGGGTTGTGGATTTAATTTTTTAAGACAGTGCCAACCTATTTTCCAAAGTGGCTGCACCCTGTGACATTCCCAGTGCCCAACAGGCTCCAGGTTCTCCTCGTCCTCCACCACCCTTGGTCTAGCTGGCCTGGCGGGTGTGCAATGGTGTCTCTCGGTGGTTTACTCTGCAAGCCCCACGTGGCTACTGAGATTAGGTATGTTTCTTGTGTTTTGGGTTATACGTAGCTGCATATTCCTAAGGTGAAAAGTCTATGCAAAGCTTTTGTTTAATTGGATTATTGGCCTTCTAACTGTGCTGCAGGGGTTCCTTATGTATTCCAGACACAAATCCTTTGTCAGATATATGATTTGGAATTTTTTTTTTTTTTTTACTGTATGTGATTGTTTTATTTTCTTAAGAATGCCTTCCGAGAAGTGCTAACGTTTTTAATTTGATAAAATCAATTTACCACAATTTTTTCCTGCTATGAATCATGCTTTTGCTGTACCTTTAAAAACTTTTGCTCAGCCCAAGGTTACAAGGATCTTCATCCATGCTTTATTCTAGAAGACTTTTAGCTTTAGGTTTTATAATTAAGTCTACAGTGCCTTTTGAGTTCACATATTATTTTGTATATGTAGATATTTTATACGTATAAATATTCAATTGTCCCATACCATTTGTTGAAAACACTCTTCTTTCCTCCATTGAAATATTTTGACCCCTTTGTCAAGAACAGAAACAGTCTCATAATTACAGGGAACAACCTTGTGGCTGCAGAGGGGAGGGAGTGAGGTTATGGGCAAAGTAAGTGCAGGGGACCATGAGGTGACAACTTCTAGTTATGAAATAAGTCAGTCACGGGGATGAGAAGTACAGCCAGGGGAGAATAGTCACTAATTGTGTAATAACCTCGTACAGTGACAGACGGTGTCTACACTTCACATGTTATGCATTTTGTAAAGCGTAGAATGCAGAGATTTCCCTACATTTTATACCTGAAACTAATATAACATTGTATGTCAACTATACTTTGATTAAACCTTTCTTTTAAAAAAAAGTCAGTCGCCTACAAGCATATAGATGTATTGGTGATTCCCAAGGTTGCTCCATCATCGATATGCTTTCCTTGAGCCAGGACCACAGGGTCCTGATTACCGTGGCTCCGTTCCACGTCTTGAAGCAGACTAGTGTGTGTCCTCCAACTTTGTTCTTCTTTTCCCACTTTTGTTCTATTTCCATATACGTTTTAGAATTCGCTTGTCCATTTCTACGCATACACCTCCTTGGATTTGAGAGGGCTTGTGTAGAATTTGCAGATGGATCTGAGGAAAGCTCTCATCTCGACAATATTGACTCTTTGGATCCCTGGACATGGAGTATCCTCTCAATTTCTCTAGGTCTTTTACGTGTCTCAGCAACGTTTTATAAATGTTGTTATAGAAGTCTTGTGCCTTTGGGCTTAGCTTATTTCAAAACATTTATTCTTGTTGATGCTACAGTGAACAGAATTGTCTGGTTAATTTCGTTTTTTGGATTGTCTGTTGTTCGTTAATAAATTAAAAATTAAATTCAATTGACTTTTCTATGTTGGTCTTGTATCCTGTGACCATCTAAATAAATCATGAGTGAAGAAGAAATTACAAGAGAAATTAGGAAATATTTTCCAAACTTACCATGAAAATACAACAAATCAAAAGTTTGTGAAATGCCACTAAGGCAGTGCTTTGTGGGAAATGTACAGTTTTAAATGCTTACACTAAAAACAAGAAAGATTTAATTTTGATGATTTAAATTTCCCCTTAAGAAGTTAGAAAAAGAAAATCAGGGGCTCCTGGGTGGCACAGCGGTTAAGCGTCTGCCTTCAGCTCTGGGCGTGATCCCGGCGTTATGGGATCGAGCCCCACATCAGGCTCCTCTGCTATGAGCCTGCTTCTTCCTCTCCCACTCCCCGTGCTTATGTTCCCTCTCTCGCTCTATCTCTGTCGAATAAATAAATAAAATCTTAAAAAAAAAAGAAAAAGAAAAAGAAAATCAGATCCAAAAGAAATAGAATGAAGTAAACAATAGAGCAGAAATAATTTAATTTAAAAAAATTTTTAAAAGTTGAATTGGGGTTTTCAAGATTAATAAAATTTAACCCCTTGTAGTAGTGATCAAGAAATAAAGAAAATACAGATTATTAATATAAAGATGGAAAGAATAGGTGTTAATGGATATGCTACAGACGTTAAAAAGATAGCAAATAATTAATGACCGAAACCTCATGCCAATGACAACTTACACAGAGAAATCTCTTAGGAAGTAGAACGTAACAAAATTAACAGGCATTACAGAAAAACAGAAAAGCATGGCAGCGTCCTTCAGAAACACAGATAAAACAGTAATAAACTACCACCACATTGAACCCAGCAACACACACATATGGGATCCACAATACGCAAGTGGGACTTCAGAGGCACAAAATCAGTGTAATTCAGATATCAATCAATTAACACGAACAAAATAAAGGAGGAAATCTCATGACCATCTCCATAGATGTAGGAAAAAAACCCAACACTCCCGTTCAACCTCTCTGCACAATGAAAACTCTCCCTGTCTTAATAACGGAAGGGAAATCACTCGATCTGGTGGAGGGCGTGAATAAATGCATAAAGACTTAAGAGGGAGACCTAGACTTACTTCATTTTCAGACATGATTGTCATGTGAAAAAAAAAACAAGGAACCTGTCAAAACAAGCAACAAACAGCTTCTAAAACTGTAAGTGATGTTGGCAAGGATGAGGGGTCCAGGCTCGATCTGCAGACATCGATTGTGCATCCACAGAGCGGGAGCAAGAGGATAGAAAATAAATAAATACGTTACAGTCACATAAAAACATACTTACAAACAAATAGAGCAGAATATCTCCAAAACCACCAACCGAAAGCTATAAAACACCTTTGAGATCAATGTAAGGACATGTACTGAATGGAGGGGTGTGTAGGCTCTTTGCAGACTGGAAATCTCATTATTCCTCATGCAGTCAGTTCTCCCCAAGGGAAATGAGCAGATTCCACGCAATCCCAATCAAAATGTTCAAGTTTTTTGTAGAAATTAAGAGACTACGTCTGTAAAGTTTCTAGACCTCAGAGAGGCAATGAATCCTTAGAGAAGAGATAAAGACAAACTTTCAAATTTATTAAAGATTTCATCAAGATAAAAACTCTGCTTATTAAAGAAAACCACTAAAAATGGAAGACCAAGCGACAGACTGGGAGTACAGACCTGCAATGCATATATCTAGGAAAGAAGAAAAATACATAAATATATAATTTGTAATATATATAATATACAGGGTATGTAAATTATATATGTATATACTATATATAAAATGTTTATACAAATTCTATGTAAATTATATGTGCAACCCAAAAACAATTGAGAACCACTTTGTCCTCACAAGAATGGCTAAAATTAAAAATACTAACCACATTGGATATTTGTAAAGATTTGGGAGAAATGTATCTCTCATGTATTTCTCGTGGAAATGCAAAATGGCCCAACTACTCGTAAAATGGTTTGCTAATTCCTTAAGTAGTTAAGTGTATCACTTAGAGAGGTAGCGAAAATACACGTCCACAAAAACGACTTTCGTAGGCATGTTCCTGGCAGCTTTCAACGTCATGGTCCCCAACTGGGGACCCCACAGATATCTGGCAACAAGAGAATGGATGTGCAACAGATCGTGGTGTATCCCCGCAATGGAGAGCCACTTGGCCTAAAAGAAATGAAAAAAGTACTGTACCACAAATACATACGACCAATAGATCTGGAAGACATCCGGAGGGAAAGAGGCCATGCGCAAAAGCATACGTACTATAAGATTCTATCCACGTGAATTTCTAGAACCGCAAAGAATAATCCATGGTGATCGAAGCCGGAACAGTGATAACCTGGAAAAGACCAGGCGGGGCTAAGAGGCGAGCTCTCTGTCGATGGAAATGTTTTATATCCTGACAGGGGTGTGGCCCCATGGGCACACGTGTCCATCAAAGATTAGGGGGCCCTAGACTCCGTACTTGTGCTCAGTGTGAGAAGGGCACCTTGATAAAATTAAAAACAAACTCCATGCCACGCTATGGGAGGATAAATTTTAATACAGATATCCCGAAGGTGGCAGAGAGTTTACCAAGTAATAAAAAAGAGAAAGAGACTCCAGAGAGCAATGGACGAACGACCGGACGGGCCCTTCTCCAACGCAGACCTCTAAATGGCCCACATGGGGACGCAGAGGTGGCCTCCGTCATTCGTCCTCAGGAAAATGCAAAACAAGCACGATAAGCACTCTGCTCCCACCCCAATGGGGGACGAAAGTGACAGTACCAAACGGCGGGACGGTGGGACGGCCTGGGGCCCCACTGGAGGTGAGTCCCATCTGCTCCTCACAGCCCTCAACGTCTCCCAACCGCAGACCCAGCAACCCCGCCCCGGTGTTTACGCAGACTGTCTAGGAGCCCAGCGCAGTCCCGTTTCTAGAAGCTCCACGGGAAATGCTCCGAAGCTGGAACGAGCGTAGGTGCCCACAGCAGGGCCGCAGGTGCACGGACCCCACGGGGTCTTTGCAGGCCCCGCTGCATCAGCGAGCTCCGTCCGATTCCAGCACGGACGCCTGCGGATCTCCCGGACGTGAGGCCGTGGAGGCCGGGCCCACAGAACCTCATAAAGTCCAGATCCTCCGACGAGGGCTGGAAGTTCGCACAGTCCTGCCTCGAGAACCAGATTCCCGGTATCAGCTGTAGTTCGAGGGAAGTGTGGGGTTTAGAGACTGGTGATCCCGGGGGGCGTAGTGCTGCTCATTTGTGGGGGCTGCTTTAAACCAATGCTTTGGTTAGCAGTTTACGCCTGGGACCAGGGACAAAGAACGGCCAGCCTTCCCGCCCTCTCTGGAAGCTGGAGAGCGGCGACATACTATTCCCGGAGGTCACTGACTGGGAGGACACTCAGGAGGCGCTCGCGGTGCTGGCAGCGGTCCACATCTTGATCTGAACTGCGGCTACAAGCTATTTACTTGGGAAAGTTCCCCAGGGCATTACACTTGTGCAATTTACTGCATTTAAGTTTACAACAACAGCAAGAGATTAACAAAGCATTTCTAAAAAGCTTTATAAATGGAAAAAGGTAATTTTTAAAAGATTTTATTTATTCACGTGAGAGAGAGACAGACAGAGAGAGAGAGAGAGCGCGCGAGAGACAGCACACAAGCAGAGGAGGGGCAGAGGCAGAGGGAGAGGCAGACTCCCCGCTGAGCTGGGAACACAAGGCAGGACTCGATCCCAGGACCCTGGAGATCACGACCTGAGCTGAAGGCAGACGCTTAACTATCTGAGCCACCCAGGCACCCCGATAAAAAGGTAATTTTGAATAAAAGTTAATGTGTGTCCAAGAGCAAATTAGAAATAGCTTTTTTTTTTAAGGAAAGAAATAGGGACCGAGAGTGTGGAAGAGGAACCTAGAAGACTTCTCTGAGGACATGACCCCAGTGCAGCTCAGAGAGAGAAGGACGTAGCAAGTTTCCCAGGAGACGCCAAGGGTAGCAGCCATCTCAGAAAACCACATCAGCACGCAGGATTTATGGTCACTGTTTTACCGAAAACTGGGGCCCGTGGTGAAGTCACGCAGTCGTGCAAACTGCCCACAGCATGCTCGTTTTATCGGGGAGATTTCAGGGCCCAGAGGGTCTTAGTCGTGTGTCCAAGGTCACGCAGCTAGGAACGTTCGGAAGTAGGACTTAAACCCCCAGTCTTCCGAGATCACGCATTCAACCATCATTTGAAATTGTCTCTGGGTGACAGAATGAGAAAGTCTAATACACTTTTCCCCTCGAAGAAAGAGAAAGAGAACCAAGAGGGCATACCAGCGGAGCTAAATTTCCGTAATGTTAGAAGAAATGAGCCCACCAACAGAGGAAGCACTGAATAGCCAAGCAGGATAAAACCAACCCCACACACCGAGTAGGGATAGTTTTAGCGAAACTGCAGTCCAACGCGACAAAGCCGGCCTCCGACAACCAGCCCGAAAGTGGGGCAATGGGGTTGGGGGGAGAAGTGGACTCCATCATTACGCTGCCCGCACCTCCCCTCTGGGCTCTCCGCCTTCCTTCCCAGTCCTGACACCCGCAGACTATGAACCACCTCGCCTGCCCCCTGCCTCCTGCCGGTCTGACTGGAGGGGGTCCCCACGCCCTCCTGTGCCCAACACCTCTTCTCTGAAAGGCCCTGCCTCCAAGGCCCTCCCTCTCGGACCGCCAGATCCCACAGGCCCTGGCACTCTCCCTTCCCTCGCCGGTTGGGTTCCCGAGGCAGCAAGGCCTTCCTGCTGCTAACTGTTCATTTCCTGCCTTAATGCTGCCTACGCTTTTGTTAGTATGGTGACCCTTGAACAACACAGTTTGAACCACGCGGGGTCACTCATACTCGGACTATTTTCAATAAATACCGTATGGGACTGTAAATGCATTTCTTCTTCTTTACGATTTCCTTAATAACACTTGCTTCTCTCTAGCTGACTTTACCGTAAGAACACAGTGTATAACACAGACAACTTATAAAATATGTGTTAATAGACCGTTTGGGTCGTCGGTAAGGCTCATGGCCAGTAGCGGGCTCTTAGTTAAGTTTTTAGGGAGTCAAAAGTTATGCATAGAGTTTTGGTTGCACAGGGGGCCGGAGCCCCTAACCCCACCTTGTTTAAGAGTTAACTCTAATTCCTTCCATTTCATTAAAGTCTCTCCATTTACACCGTCCATAGGAACTCTGTTTTCTACCAAGATCCCGACTGACAATTGTGGCACCAGGAGCTAGAATCTCAAAATGGGATTTGGGGAGCGGCTTTCTCCCATGGTGGGTGAATGCATGGGGGTCACCTTGCTGGGACAAAGTTGTGAGTAGTTGCACCTGATATGCAAATCGCAGTTTCTGGAAGTGACACGGATGGATTATGGGATATCGTGGGTTGTCGAGCGACCATTGCCCTTGACGCCTTGACGCCATGACACCAGGAATGATGACTGAGATTGTGGTATTCATGGGGTACATTGGCTTCTGATCACATCCCTGGAGAGAGCGCTAGAGCGCGTTAAGGGTCACCTGGGGTGAAGTGTGGTTGGATGACCAGAAGGGTTCTAGGGCAGCCGTGAATGAATCTGTTCTCTCAAGGTGCCCCAGGGCAGGTACACCCACGATCGCATATATCACATGATTGAGTGCTTTCAGGGATTCAACGTTGGCAGTCCACATAACTCACAGAATTTCCTGGCCTCCATGCTAATTTCTTCATCTTCTCATAATGAGGGCAACGAGGCATTCGAGAACGCACAGGAGCGGGAGACTCTGAAGCTCCAGCGTTCATGGCGGTCTCCGGCTGGTGGATGTTGCAGGGCTCCTGTTTCTGCTGAGCTAACATCCTGCTGGATAAAGACCTTCCAGTGACTTCACTTTAACTACGCCGTAAGGGGACGCCAATGCTCTCAAAGCTCCTTGTTCCCTCCAAGCCCCTGATGTACTTACATCTGAGCTGAGCCCACAGGGGCGACTGCATGGTCTGCTCTGGGAGAAGATAGCGTTCCCGCAAAGCAATTGTAAGATCTTACCCGTTTGTATCAGCAGGGGCCTGAGAAACCTGCTTACAGACGGATTCTGGCAGCTAGACCAAAAACAATGAAATTTAAGCTTGGATCTGGGCAAATGGATTAGTAAGGATGCATTGCACTGGGATTCAAAGGTCTCCACTTGAGCCGCTAGAAGCTCCAAGGATTGGCTCTGTGTGGACACTCTGTGGACACCACACTCCTTGCAGATGAGATGCAGAAATCCTTCCCGCCGTGAGTTAGAGTGAGGCGACAGGCTCGTGCCTGTTTGCCTGGGAGTTGCTTCATTCAAAAAGCCTGCGTGCCTCCATCCCAGGCAGACAGGGACAGCTGGTCACCTCGTGTGAGATTGGTGTGGCTCTTCCATGTGCAGCTTGTCCAGCCGCCCCTAAACCATACTGTGGCCATTGGTTTCCCCAAGGCATTAAGACACCCTTGACCGTGTGTTGGCTGCCCTCCAAGGCTGGCGTGACAGTGCCAGGCTCCACCACTGGGCTGCAAGCGGTCATCCCTGAGACAGAGGGCATGGGGCAGCTCCAGAGTGTCTCATCGGTAGGGAACGGCGGTGGCCGCTCTTTGACCACAGTTTCCTGTAAATGAAATAGGGCAGTTTTCTAACTTGACTCTTATTCAGTGTGCTGGGAATAAAGTCCTGTTCTGGTGCAAGAAAGCTGGTCTGTGTCCCCATAACAAGAATCCATGACCTCACAGCTTGTGCTTAGACTTCAGTCAGTTCACAGACCTGGGAAGGTTCTGGGGAAGGACCTCACGGTGCGATTACCTGGGCATGCTTGGACTGTTCCTCAGTCCTTCTGCAGAGGAAAATGTGGCCATTTACCAGGACAGCTGTCAAGAGATGGAAGCACTTGGTGCATACAGTTCAGAGTTGATGCTAACTGCTGGAGACCCCCAACACCACAGTGGCCAACCGGGGAGGGGGGGGTCAGATGGTGCACAGGGTTGGGCCTAAATCACTCTCACTCAGGGTCAAGGGGCCGGGAGGAGCATCCTGTGGCTATCTGTCCAGGTTTTGAGTGTGGAGTTGGAAGAGACATTTATAGCGAGTAGCATAAACCCTGCATCGTCCCCCGAGCCCTGAGGCGACGTCCTATGGCAGGACGGCCAAGTAGGCGTCCTGAACTCTTCTCTCCCAAGATAGTCAAAGCCATGCCATTCTCTGGGGGATGGCAGAGCTCTGCCCCATCAGCGGACGGGGACAGTGCCGTGAAGGAGCTTTGTCTCATCTGCCCGGGTCACTCCGCTCCTTGGCTGGAAGCCAGAAGCGTGCTGCAGGACTAGGGATGATTTCAACCCAAACACAGATTGCTGACGATTGCAGCTGCTGTTGCGGGGTAGGAACGTGCAGGAACTTAACTGAGGACATCGGCAGCAGCGTTGGTCCTACGTGCTACGCTTTACCCGGCTCAAGGGAAATTTCAGTTTGGAGGCTCCTGGCCTTCAGTGCTGGGAAATGTTCCCCAATTACTTCTGGTTAATTCCCTCCCCCACCCCACGTGAATGTCTCTCCTTCTGAAACTTGTCGGTAGGTAGGGGTATGATGTCCTGGACTGATCTATGCCTTCTTTTTGCTAATGCTCGCTCCTGTCATCGTTCCTGTTCGTAGTCCCAGTTTGTGAATGATTTCCTTGGAACTCCCTTTCCCCATTCTGACAGAAGCATACGGTCTGCTCTGGCCTCCAGACTCTCCCCAGCGCGATCAAGTCCTTGTCAGTAGTGGCGGCCAGCTCGACCATACGCCCATTACTGGCACCTTCCTCATGCTGTCGCGCTCCCGTGTGCGTGCTCCCTCCATCCCTTCACTAAGGCCCTGCAGATGAGTCCTGCGCTCAGCCTGAACGCAAACCCAGACGCTCAAGTCTCCCCTTCCCACCTGCAAAATCGTGTTGCCCTGTCCTGTTCTCTCTGTCCCCTGTGGGCTATGGCCTCTGAAGAGTCCCTTTATTGTCATTCCAATGAGCCTTTGAGAGGAAGCAGAACTGGACGCCTGTGTTCCATTTGCCATCTTAGCCAGAAGACATTTCTTCATCCTCAGGATATCCGCGACACCTTGCCCAGTGTCTGTCCATTCATGAAGACGTTAACAAATGCATGAATACACGACTGAAGACTTGTCACTTCCCCTCTTCAAGGGGAAAAATGTAATTCTGACCTGTCACCTGTGATTCTTCAAAATCTACTGGAGTCCAAAAGTAGGTCTCCATGCCGGTAGACAGCTAGCTTTGCCCGAAGATGACGGTGTCTCATCGTCGCAGGCAGTAAATAACTGAGCACGTCACGTGACCGTGGGCAGTGGGGGGGCCTGCTCACAGCTGCCGATGTGCCCCCAACAGCCCTCTCATCCTTGGACCGTGAAGCTATCCTCATTAGCGCTAAGCGCAACGTTGCCACCAGCAAGGTCACTCGGAGAGGCTCGCGTCCCTTTATCGCCTGCACGACACCAAAAATAATGAAAAGACCATCTCCCAAATCGGGTTCTGGCGAGGTCCATGTTGCGCTGATGATGACATGGAAACAGACTAAATTGCTCTCATTAAAATGCAGCCGTTGCCGTATGAGAAGGAGCTCCACGGAGGGGTTTCAGATCTGCGCCTGGTTTCCCTGAATTATGGAAAATTAACGCGCTTCCATCTTCGCTTCCAGAAGCCGGCGGTGGTCTCTCGATTGGAGGGACGGAGCTCACGTGACGACAGAGCCCAGAGGGGCCGCGTGTGTCTAATTTTGCTTCCAAGAACAACAGCAGCAAAAATAATCCCCGTTCATTAAAAGCAGGGAAGAAAGATATTTATATATGAAATGAGTGCTTTTGATTTGATCCCTGGAGTGAAATGTCATAAGTAGCTGTTAATTTGGGTCTGTTTACTAAAAATTTAATGCCTGCAGAAAATCTATTTGAATCATCACGAATGGAATAATGTCTGCCAGGAAGAAGGCGGGGAACGACAGCAGCGATGCGGGGTGGAACCTGAGGGTGCCGAGCCCTCTGCCGCCGCCTGGCCTCATTAATGTCTGGGCGCTACCCGCCGGGCGCACCCAGCCCACGGGGCATCCGTGACGGGCCCCACCCGGCCCCTCCGGCCTCGCGGCACCCACACCCGTCACTTCTTCCCAGGACTCAGTGTTACCGCTATCAATACGTGGTCCTTGAATGTTTCCTCTCTTGATGAAAGGGGCTAATTAGCACGTTGATCATTTCATCCTACGGTTCCGCTGCTCTGCCTGGTAAAACAGAGGACGTTTCCCAGCACAAGAGGAAGGATCTCCAATAAAGCCGGGATGTGGAAACACTTCAGAACCGACGCTGATGAATGGCCACATCCCTGGTAATGATGTCCCCGGAGAGCTGTGCTGGAGGCAGAGCGGAGACCTTTGATCCGGGCCCCGCAGCCCAACAAAGACGGGAGCGGGCTCTATGAGCTTGTCCAGATCGCCCAAACACGACCCCCCCCCGCAGCCCCCGGAGCCTCCAGCTCTTGCCACATTCTTTTCTTGGGGTATTTCAGATATCGCAGTGTTTGGGTCAAGAAACCAGAGAAAATGTCCTTAATTTTGCATCTCTTTCAGCCACCCTGGCCTGTAAGAGCTCCCTTCAAGTGCTGTGGCGGGCCCGTGTAGGGACTGCCTGCCTCCCCGGCCCTCCTGTGCCCGCAGGCCCCTGAGGAGGCAGCCCGGCTCGGGGCGCACAGAGACTCTCCACGGAGAGACAGAGTCTTTAGCCGGGACTTGAACGCATGGCGCATCATCTCTGAGCTCGCTTTCTTGCTGACGGACCAAGCTGCTTCCTCCGTCCCCCTGCAACACCCATCTGAGCCCACGGGACTGGGGCCACGGCTTCAGGCTGTGATCAGTCCCCGTCTAGGCCAGCCGCAGCCCTTGGCCTGGGCAGCAGGTGGGCTCAGCTGGACAGGGACGCAGCCCTTCCTCTGCAAACAGAATTGGGAGAGTCTGTTCCCCTGCAGGCCGTGAGCCAGGGGCCGTGGAGTGAAATCACCCTCGGATTTCAAACATTCCTCCTTTCACCCACTTCCACCCAGCCTCAGCATCTAGGATCTTCCTACCCCCAGGGCTCTGGGGGGCTCGGTGCTGTGCCCAGGGCAAGCGGCTGCCACGGCCTGCTGTCTGTCCAGACACGGGAGCTCCCTCCCATCCCCTCACCTGGGGCTGCCCAGAACAGTCCATCCCCTCCCCACCCTCAGGCTGGGTTCCACTCAGGGCTTGCTTTCCTTTCCTTTCTATTGTTGTTGTGGACACAGAATCTTCTCTACGGGGCTGGGCCATCCTTCTGACCCCCGACAACCTCTGCTTTCTCCTTCTTAGCACGGACCTTTGGGGCCAGCAGGCATCCTCCCCCGTGCACCGATCCCAGATGTGCTGAAACAATTCCAGTTATCTCAGGAATGCTAAGACTTTCTGGACCACACGGGAGTCAAAGAGACCTGCTTGGGCGATCTACTCCCGGGGAGCTGGGCAGGTGCTGATCTCAAGCTGAGCGGTCCTTCAGAGCCAAGTGCAAAGCAAGGCACACTGCCAAGCAGGCACAGTAACTTTGCACGATGAATGCGAACGAAGGCCATGAAAAGCGACTATGGTGGAGTGGGGACAGTGATTCTGAGACTTGTTGGTTGTCTGGGTACCTCCCTACGAACACATTCCCCACCCCAGGTGCTCTGAACGTGGGAGGTTTGCTGTGGGGGCTGCCAGGGGCAGGGACCAAGGGCCAGGATCCATTAGTGAGAAGGGACGGTGTCCTCTTTCTCCTCCTCCCCATCCATACAGCGCCTGCCACGCAGCAGGAACGCAGCAAGTGGTGAAGGAACAGACGGACGATCCGTACAGTAACAACATGGAAATAGAAAACAGCGTCTCTGCCGCTTTGGTCCCCTGGGGTCTGGGCCAAATTCGGCCACTCCGTTTCCCACACAGGCCAGCTCGGTGATGCTGTGAGTCGGATCTCACCGAAGCCCTTCTCGTTAGACCCACGGAACGTAGTGTCAATGATCTCTCTCTCACCTACAAAAAAGCATCTATAACGTGAGGCAGAGTGTCGAGCTGTGTCTCTAGGCTTGAAATAGATATGTTGCAGTTCTGGAATCCCGATTGCAACACCAACACAGTCACCTCAGGGCTGTGCCTTTCGTTTCACAACAACCCATAGATGAATAAAGAACGGAGATGACAAGCCAGCGGTCACGTGCCGGTGTAAGGGAGATGCGGTGGGATGCCGCGGCGGGCTGGCACGAGTGTGGGATCGCCCACAGCAACGTCTGGGGAGCCGCGTGGCCACTAAAGATCGGCCGTGGTGGCAGTATCGACACCGTGGAAATGGGACGTCGCTGCTGATCAGGCCTTTCAGGTTTGGGAGCCGGGTCAGCCAGCACGGCCGGACCTGTCCCACCGCCTTCTCGTCCCCAGCCTTCCCTTCCCTACTGGCTCAGGCGGGCTGTGGCCACGCTGTCCGCGGTGTGCGTCGGGCTCCGTCAGCGGCGCGGAGAATTCCAGGGCCGACACCGCGCTCGCTGGTCGCACACAGTCATGTCTCTGTGGTGGAGCGGGGCCTTGGACTCAGCCTGGGACTGCTGTGGGCACTCCTGATTCATGAGGATGGAGCGCCAACGGAGTGCATCAAATGTGCTCTTTCCTGTGGGGACAACAGGTCCAGGCGAATCTCCTGCTCTGGGCAGGACAGCAAAGCCTCACCCTGTGGCGATCCGGGGACCGTGTTCTTGAGACGAAGCCACAAGGGCCTGGGGACCCAGCACTGCGAGCTCAGCTCTGGACTCGCCCCCCCCGTGTCTGAACCTCTCTGTCCTTCGGGTCCCCTGCTCACGCTGCAGAGGTTCAGAGAGCATCTGAGACGAGGCAGCCGTGGGCAGTGAAGGGGGAGATACCCCGCAAGCCTGGGGGCGGGGCCAGGCTCAGGATGTGCGTCCTCACGCATCAGGTGGGGCTACGTGTCGTTTTCTTCGCCGTGATCACGCTGTGCCACCCGAGGGGACCATGGACACGTGCCTGTGAGTATTATGAACAACGGAACCCGGAAACGTGCTGCGTCTCCGCCCCCCAAGGAATGTCACAACCCACAGGAGTGTCTGCGAAGCTCCGAGAAACCCTCCCAGGGAGGCACCTGCTTGACTCAGCATTTCAAACGTGTTTGGACGGAGGGCCCACCAGTGTCTGGGCTGGGCGTGTGGGTCTAACTGGCCACACTTTGCCCCAGAACAGCCCCCAGGAGCCCTGGAGGCCCTGTAGGAGTCAGGGTAGAGCTCCCTGGGCCCTGGGGCACTAACAGTTGAGTGACAAGAGCTCCGGCCCTCAGGCACTGTGGGCGTCCTCCACCCTAGCGCCTGTTCCACAGTGCGGTGACACTGACCTCGTCTGGTCTAACGTCTAGTGGAGTCCTTGGCAGTTAAGGTGGTGCTGTTGTACTGAACAAGGGAACGGGTTGGTGAAGGAAGTCATGGCTGGGGCAGGTGGGCAGAGGGGCGGATAGAGAGAGGGGCGGGTGGTGGAGGGACAGGTGGGCTCCCAGGACAGGTAGGCAGAAGGGCAGGTGGGCCGAAAGACAGGTGGCTTTGGGACAGGTGGGCTCCCAGGGTGGGTGGACAGAGGGACAGGTGCACAAAGGGGCGGGTGCATAGAGGGGCCGGTGGATTCCCGGGGTGGGTGGGCAGAGGAGCTGAAGAGATAGGTGGGTGGAGAATGGCACAGAGCTCATCTGTCAGAGGGAGAGCCTTCGTGCGAACGGCCCTCCCGAATAGCACGGTGCCCACTCCGTGAGAACCTCAGGCAGAGCACCAGGACAGAGGGGGAGGGGTACGGGAATGAGCAGCCGAGAGAGGAGGGGAAGGCGGGCGGGGGGGCACGGACTGTCCAGTTCATGAACTGGTGTGTTGCTGGGGGCATAGAGTGCGGAGTACTCCTCTGGGGTGGTGGGAACGTCCCATGCCGATCCTTCTGGTGCCCGGGGGCGGGGAGCATGAGGGTCCCTGTCACGGGTACAGATCTGGAATGAGAGGAAAAGCCCCAAGCACAGGAGGAGAGGTGGAGCTTGGTTTCATAGCATGGAGCAGTTCTCGGAATGCCTGATCGGTAAGCATCTACTAATAAACACCGACCATGAGAGCAGCCTGCCAGGACATGGAGGAGACGCGCCTACCCTGAGTCTCCCTTTGTTAACTCTGTCCGGCAGGCAGGAAGCTTGTCCACCATGTGTGACAGGCAGGGAGCTCCCAGTCCACACAAGGACTCAGCCGTGGGTGAGCCTTCGAGTTTCCTAAGAAAGGCTGGTCACAGCTTACCTGTGAGAGAGGACGGAGCCATCTTTTGGCCTGGAGAAATCAAGGTGGGCTTCATGGAGGAGGAGACATCGGGCGAGGATCCTAAGGTTCTGAGTTGTGCTCAGTGAACTGAAGAAGGCCGTAAGGAAGGGTAGGCTACCTGGGCAGGGCCGGTTCCCTTGCCCCCACCTCGCCCCTGCCCTGTCTACCCTCCCCCTCCCCCACCGTGCCTGCCATTTGCTACACATGCATCTAATTTCCCATGAACCCAAAAGGAGAGATAGCGGCAATTAATATCTTTATGCAAATGTTTTGTGCCTCAGGGCATACCCTTGCTGTGATTTATGAACAATGATTAAAAATAACTCACTTAATGTAATCTAACGTGAACAAATATGAGGAGACGAGATTAAATTAAATTTCTTCCCCCTGGAAAAAGAACTTTGAAGGTCACCACCCTCTTGGAAAGCCAAGTGGTTTCCTTCATCGGTGTTCAAGGTTTCAGGCCCGAAAACGAACTCCTAAAAATAAAAGAGGATGCATTTAGTATGTCGCCCTGAGATTCAGTCTGTGCCTGTAGTGACCCTGAGCGACTCTGAGGCTGGCTTCTGCCCCCCGCATCGTGGTTTGGGGTAAGGAGGAGTCGGCACGTCTCTTCGACATGGGGGTCTCCCCTGGGCCCACGCGGCCTCCTTGTCAGAAGGAAAGGCCCGGGGACCAGATCAACAGGTCCCGATTGTTTCTTCCTACTCTCCTACTTAAGTACGAACGACTAGTTTCCAGCCGCAGACCCCACGTCGGGCTTCCCAGAAGCACCAGCGCACAAGGTCACGGACCCCTGGGTCAGAGGGAGGCTTCCACCCACAGGGGCTGGCCGTCCGCTGAGTCCCTAGATCACAGCCTGCGGGGAGGGGCGCGTTCGCGGGAAGCGCGCCGAGGACAGTGCTTTGCCTAGGAAGTGGTTTTTAGGCCAAAGACTGAGGGCTGATGGGAAGTATAAATCGCGGGCTGTCGCCATGGAAACATTTATGTGCCGCCCAGAACTGCGTACAGTCATCCAGCCATCTTCCTACGCCCACACGGAAAGTGGTCACTCATCCCCACTGGACTGGACACATCCTGGTCGGCTCCGACACTCGCTGACCCGGACAGCACACTGAGATGCTCCGTCCAAGGTTCCACATGCCACCTGCCTGGGAAGGGGGCCAGCGCAGTGGGGAAAGTATGGAGGGGCTGCCCCTGGGGCTCTGTGTTCACTGATTCGGGGTGCCCTCAGCCTCCTTCCTGGGGCCGTCTTGACATCCTGGGTCTGTTTCTTGATCTCTACTCACGAAGGCATCAGTGGGCCTTTGTTTCCAAGAACACCTGCCAGGACAACAGGAGGACCAAGCAGGTGACACACCACGTGTGACCCGTTGGGCTGCAGGAGCCAGAAAGACATCACGCACCTCAGAGACCACAGTGGCTACCATGTCTTCACGATGATGGCCATCTGTCCCTCTGACCAGGTGGGTAAGCGGCCCCCCTACACCGGTCACTCGGACACTGCTCTGCACACAGTCTGTGCAAGGGGCTGGGGGCCACAGGTCACTCAGTCCTGCTGTTTGCCTGGCAGGCAACAGGGCGGTAGAATTGTTTCTGTTTCAAGAACTTCCTTTATGCAGACAACATGGCAGCGTTTTCTCACTTAACACATTCGACGACTCTAAGTAACTCTTACCTGAGTAAAAGCCGTGGCTTGGTCTCGTTGACCTTATGCGTTCGTGCATCCATCCATCCATCCCACCCCGAGCACCCACCTCCCTCCAGGCATCCCTCCAGGTACCAACCGTGGAGAAAATGATACTGTCCTCAAGTTAGCATGATAGCGGAGCGCCGGCTCTCAAGTGCGTTCCGCTGTTCATCGTCCGTCCTATAAAAGAATGCAGGACTTCGTCAGTCCGAGGTAGACCGCTGCTCACTCCTCAGCGCCTTGGAAATCTGGACGCACTTGGTCATGCCTGTTGGCCAGATGGTGGTCTGATCACAGTGGTCACTGCCCAGACGTGTGCACCGAACCTTGCAGAAGGGTGCACAGGCTTGGAAAATCCAGACCCCAAACAGATCATCCCCTTAAGGAATGCTATGTGCGTGCTCGTGATTACAGAAGAGAATGTTGTGTGGAAAATCAGAAATACAGGCAATGCTTCATCAACGACAGTAAATGTGAAGCGGTCTTAGGAATACCGTGGATGGTCAGCGGAATAATGGCCCCCAAAGATGTCCATGTCCTGATCTCCAGAACCAATGAGCACGTTAGGCTCCATGACCCAGAGGAATTAAGGTTGCAGGTGGAATTAAGGATGCTAATTATCTGACCTCGAAATAGGGAGAGTCTTTGGTTGGTTTGAAGGTGGTGGAAGGGGCCAGGAGCCAAGGAATGCGGAGCCCCTAGAGGCTGGAAAAGGCCAGAAAACGGTGCTTCCTGGAGCCTCCAGAGGGAATAGGTCTTTTCAACACCTTGGTTCTAGCCTAGTGATACGCACATCAGCTGTCTGACCTACAGAACCAAAGATAATAAAATTGTCTTGCTTTAAGCCACTAAATCAGTGATAATTTGTTACACAGGGATTGGAAACCAATACGAATACATCACTAAATCGATTTCACTTCCACTTTCCTTATGTGCATGCAACAGTGGTGTGGGATAAACACGTACACATGTATACTAACGCTAAGTGTAGGGGAGTGTTGCATGCACGCAGGGTGGCTTACGGTACGTAAGAGTATCAGTGACGATGAACGGTGCCTTGGATCTAATGGATAAGTAACAGCAAAGCTACGTCGCTGTCATGTACCCATTCTTAGATGTGGAAACTGAGGATATAGTGCAGGCCACAATCTCATTCCCCAGCTTACTCCCGAGTCCTTGTCTACCCCACGGCATCCTTCCTAGCCTGAGGTGGTGCCCAGCTTTCTGGGGAAGATACTGACCTGGGGACTTGGGGTCTAAGCCGTGTGATCTAAAGCCCTACCCTTGCCATCTGGTCCCAGAGGAAGAGAGTTGTGCCGGCCCCGCTTTGGCCCCCAGGTCAGCCGGGAGTCCTGCCCCCCTGCACAGGATGCTGGGGCCAGTGACGCGTCTGAGAGGTCAGATGGATGCGTCTATCTCCCAGTGACCTGCAGGAATGAAAAATCGTCGTTGCTCACGGCCCGGGGCTGGGTCTCTGCAGCAGTGTTTTCTAAGAGACTCAGGTGCTAAGCGTGGGTTTGCACTTGCAATTCAGCAGCAATGACCCCCCTGAAAATAACTCTCACAGAAATGTCACTTAGGGGTCTTTATGACTCGAGCTGTTCATCTGTCTCCGCAACAGGCCGGCTCTTGGCCATCTGTGAAAAAGACTTTCCGGAAAGCCTTCTCCAATAAATCACTAATTCCTTTCACAGCTAGAAGAACAGAACTTTATAAACTTGAACGGTAAAAGGGGGAAGAAGCACCTCGCGGAGGCTCGGTTGGCACAATAGGCATCGCGGGCCCTCGAGCTCCCTGCCTGACACCGTTCTTCACGCTGTTAACGACGCACAGGTGCATTCAGCGGCTCTCCCTGTCGGTGATCCCTCTACCCTGCAGGTCACCAGAAGTACAATTCATGGGCTGCCTGTTTGAGAGCGAGAGAGATGAGGTTCGCAGAGCTTGCTCTGAGCCACTGGGAAGTGAGTTGTATTGACTACAGACCATCCTTTCTGGGGAACGAGGTGCCCTAGAAACTTCCATCACCAGCACTGCCGGGGTCCCAAGGTAGCTGCCGGGAGGAGGGGGCCAGGATGTGCCCTCAGTCCAGCCACCCGGGCCTTACCCTGTCGGCTCCCGTTCCTTTGACCTCTTCCAAGGACCTCGGCCTCAGGTGCCAGCCGGGGCCCCTCCGTTGAATCCCTCGGGCAGAGATTGTGGTGACGTCTCTGCTCGGTGGCCCAAGGGGAGAAGCAAACAGGAGACCAGCAGCCTGCTCCCTCCCTGCCCGAGCCCCCCGCTCCCCCATCTGTACTGTGGGGTGACCAAGGCCGCCTTGGACACCTTCCAAGAATGTTCGGAGTTTGAGACAGGAAGGTGCGAGTACAAGCTTTCCAAAGTAGCAGCTGTCCGGCGGACGGTGAGTGCCTGCCCGGTAGTGCTTTGCCAGGGAGCAAAGGGATCCAGGGATTGGGGCCGCTCGCCGAGCCCAAGTCCTGAAGAAGCTTCGGCCTCTTAGGGGAGTGAGCGGTGTGTCTCCCACCTCCTCCCGACCTGTCCAGGCCCCTGCTGATCCGAGTGCCGCGATGGCCGGCGCTCGCCCCCAGTCCTTGCCATAATTAGCACGGTGGCTGGCCATCTGTGATTTCGAATAGACGCCTGAGCTGTTGGGCTGCTTTGAACCCCACGGCAGCCTCTCCTGGATCATGGAAGGCCCCGCACCAGCATTCCTGGTCCTGGAACAGCCCTGGGGCGCAGAGCAAAAGGGAAGGGGATATCTGTCCTGAAATATTTATAGTGGGGTTTTGGGGTCCAGTTGGGACAGCAGATGGTGTCAGCACCAAATTCGCTGCAAGAACGTGTGTCCCAAGCATGTGCTCCCCCCCACGCAGGGGTCTCTTGCCTTGGAGGGACGTGAGCCGCATCTTCCGTGGTCTGAACTTGAACCCCACGCAGGGGTCTCTTGCCTTGGAGGGATGTGAGCCGCATCTTCCGTAGTCTGAACTTGAAGACATGATGGCAAGCTGGGGGTCGGGAGGTCTGGGTTCTCCCTGGCCTGAGGTGTGATGCTGGACAAGGCCTGCATCTCCCCTCATCTGTAGAGAGGCCAGCCGGGGCCGCCCTGCGTGCTCCCACAGGGCCTCCCGTGAAGGGCAGGGCAGCCAGTGCTGGGTGCTAGCGAGGACACGTGGAAGGAAGGAGAAAGATGGGGCCCCTCCCTGCAACACTCACGTGACATCGTGCCGTGGGCCCTGCTGGCTGCTCACGTCCGGCCTGTGCCTTCGTAGGAGAACTGGTCACGGGGCTCTAGCTCACCAGGGAGTGGAGGGCGTGCACCAGGTCACTGATCACTAATTTGCTTGGACTGGACCCGAGAACCACATCTTCCACAACCCAGTGCTTGGTCTGAGCTCGCAGTCAAGGAGAAGAGCCTCAGAATTTGGGGGAGGGGCCTAGAGGAGAAAGCAGAGGGGCACAGGGACGTCACCAGTCACGCTCCTGCAGGATGGGCCCTTCTCCTCCAGAAGGACACGTGGCCAGAGTGGAAGGCGTTCAGTCACAAAGACGCAGGTGCATTCATTGTCCCCGGGGAGAGGAGACAGGGTGTGGGGTTTTCTGTTGTGGAGACAGAAAGAAGGGGCTTTCAGCTCTGGACCAGCTGCGGGGTGACAGGGCACCCTCCTCGACCAGCTTCGGTCACCTTCCCTGAACCCTCTTCTCAACGGGGCCCACCTCTGGCCTTCCGGGTCAGTCCCCGGATTGCCCAGTTTTAGCAGAAATCCCGTCCCACGGTGTAGCCAGACTCTCTTCCCCTCCCTGTCTGATGGGGCTCCCACCACCCACAGGTGGCCTGCCTTCAGCAAGAGTTGTGTAGGATCCCTTTAGCGAAGAACTACCCTGCCGTCTTAGCAATTCCCAGCTGCCCCGCCCTGCTCCTTGGCCATAAATCTCCACTTTCCTTTGTTGTTTTAGGAATTGGACCCATTCTACTTGGAGGCCTCTTTACCCCTATTGCAATAGTTCCGGAATAAAATCAGTCTTACTGCTGTAACTACTGTCCAGCTCTGGTTTTCTCTACCAGGGAAAGTCAAAGCACGCTCTGGGCACCTGGTGAGGGCAGGGAGGAAAGCCAGAGGGGCCACAGACGCAGGAGGGATCCCAGCGCGACAGGCAGTCAGTCCAAGCCCCTGAAACAGCTGCAGGTATGACTGACACCCAAGGCCAGTGGGCGTGTGGCAGCACGCGGAAACCCCAGCAGAACAAATAGGAACAATTTGGCAAAAAGTGTAAAGCATTATTAGGACAGAGACTTTGTGTGGGTGTCGTGTGCTGGGGTCCAAGGCCGATTCTCAGGCACCCCATCCCACACCCCCAGGTCTGGCCATCACCCGGCACTGCCTTGGACAGGGAGCGGAAGTGGTCCTGGATTGGGAGACTGAAGGGGCCAAGGAGCGAAGACCCTTGGGACAGTGAGGCAGAAAGCCCCCCAGCCACCATTAGGCTAGTGTCAGGGGTATGGGACAGGCAGGCAGCGACGCCCAGCCGGCCTCACCCAGCCGGGGTTTCCAGTGTCTGCCCAGGGGAGGCCAGCTGGGGCAGGAGATGGGCACGAGGGACAGGAGGCTGGATTTCACTCAGGAGGAAGAAGCAAAGACAGAACACAGGAAGCTAAGGGAATAGGGCACAAATAAATCGGAGTGTATGATAGAGAACAAAGGAACCCCACCCGAGGTCCTGGGGGAGCAAAGGAAGGTGAGGAAGACTTTGGGGGAGTTAGGGGAGGCAGAAAGCCCCTAGGGACGTGCCCAAGCTTCCCTGCAGGACGCACAGAGCCTGGGGCAGGGGGCATGGCCACTCATGAGTAAGCTGAAACCCACAGGGGCTCGCCTGACAGTGCCCCCCAGGGAGCTCATGGCTTCCCCACCAGCCCCCCATTAGCTCCGCGGGCTCAGACCATTCTTTCTTTGAGCCTCTGTGCTCTCCGGCAAGCTTGTGACAGCCACACCACGTGCCCTTCCGCAGATGCCTTCTTTCGCTCCTTCGTCTGTTTGAGGATGGATAAACTCTCAAGTGCTTGAATCACATCCTCTACAGTCATAACTGGGGAGAAAAGACTCATTTCTCAGAAGACCCAGCATGAGCGCCCTGCCACCAGCATGAGCACCCTGCCCTCCTGCTTACTTCCCTGGCAATTTTATCCTGAGGACCATTTTGAGCCAGGAATATGTAGAGCTGTGACTTCATAATCTAAGATTTATGTATCATTAAGTTCCAGCAGTACATGGTAATAAATAAGGAAGGGGTGCCCAGCGCTCCCGCCCTGCCCTGCGAGGAGAGACTGGGGGCGGGAGCCGCAGAGGGGAGCTGTGTCCCAGTGTCCTGGGGGGTAAATGGCTGGTGTCTGCAAAGCCCCTTGGAAGAGGGTCAGGACTACAGCCGTGGATCCCCAGAGAGCTGCTAGAGACACCTGGTTGTCCACTGGCTCGCAGGGATGGGTTTAGAACGTCCATAATCCATCACGAAGTGGAATCCAGGGCTCCGAGTTGCCCAGCAAGGTCCATGAGCACCAGGCTGCTGGCCCCCAGCACCCGCGCCGACTGTAGCAAAAGGACGTTCTAGGAGTCAAGGCTCGCTCAGTTGCAGCAATAAATACTCACCTTGATGTTGCATAAGGAAAGTATCAACTCATTAGACATTTCCTGTAAGAAGTAAACAGTAAACTCGGGAATATGGCCACGAGCGTGATTCCAGGTACGTTAGGGTCTGCAGCTAATAATCCCAATGTCCTTATGCATGTGTTTAAAATGTTCCTCTTTCTCCAGGGTCCTATGTCAGACAGAAGGCTACAGAATAAAATATTTTCACACCCACCGTTTGGTTTTCTCAAAACATAATACATTTCTGTACTTGGTTTGGATGTTTTTATTTTATGTTTTTATTTTTTATTTTTATTTTTTGGGTTTCTTTTTTTATTTTTACTTTTTTAATTTATTTGTATTTTTTATAATAATTTTTTATCATGTTATGTCAGCCACCATACAGTGTATCCTTAGTTTCTAATGTAGTGTTCCATGATTCATTATTTGCATATAAAATGTGAATAAGAGAATTGAAGCATCCCATTTGCTCCTTCCTAATCCCAACCCCCATCAACAGAGACACCCACTCTCCTGAATTTGGTGTTGTGACACCTATATTTATCAAGAAACCACAGATTTTGTTGTTTCAAATTATTTAAATTTTGAAAGAATTATGTACAATCTATAACATACTGTGCATTTACATTGAAATCCACACTTGTAGTTAATATTACGTTTCTGAGATGTAGATGTTTGCCAACAAGTTTGATACTTAAATTTGTCCCTTATGATTGCACATTTCATGTGCTATTTATATCATTCCCTATGCTGAAGTCATAAAGGTTTTATGTTGGATTCTGAAACTTTTGGGGGTGTGGTTTTCTAATTCAGATCTTCAGTCGACCTGGAATTTATGTCTGTGTGTGATGTGAGGTAGGGATCTATTGTATTTTTGTTTAGTGCAGAAAATCTGTTGTCTCAACACCGTTTATTGATGGTTCATCCTTCATCTGCCCATGTGTTGAGCCAACACCATTTTACACCAACACACAGGGACCTGTTTTGGAGCTCCTTACTTGGTCCACTTCTAGATTTGCCTGTCCCTGCATCAGGATCATCCTATCTCAATCACCATAGGTTTACAATAAACGCTGGTAACTAGTAGATAATGAAAGTCATAGCACAACGGAACAAAGTCTGTAATACATCAAACGTGCTGAGGCAAGCTAATGGCAAACACACACGTCCCCTTCCAGGTGTCTACACCATAATTCGGCAGTGAAGACAAAACAAGTATGACAACTTTTGTTTCAATCACCACATAGGATTTGGAAGATCCACAAGGGGAGGACATCTGCTCTGTGAACCTGTACTCCTGTTCTCTCTCTCCTTCTCTCCTCCTTCCTGGTGCAACATGCTTTCTTCACTTATCACTTCCTGTCTGTTTGATGAATTTCCTCTGCCCCATCTTCAAAAGCAGGTGTTTAGCGATAATTGCTTTCCTTCATTTGAGAATGTCCAGGGCCTTTCTGGAGGACAGCTTCCCCTAGACAGAATCCATGATGGACAGTTCCGGACTCTGGCCCCTGTGGCTTCCGATGAGGTGGCTGTGGTCTCTCAATTCAGTGCCCACCTGTAGGTGACATGCCATTTCCCTCTGGCTGCTTGCAAGACTTTTCCTTGTCATTGGTTCCTGAAGTTTCATGGTGACGTGTCCAGACGTGAATGTTCTGGGGATATCTGACTTGGGTTTGGCTCATCTTTCTGAATCTGTAGGTTTATGTCTCTCACCACATTTGGGGGCTTTTTCAGCAATTGTTTCTCTGACCACCCTTCCCTCTCCAGGGACCTCGGCTTACGGATGTTGGAGATTTGCCTGTTATAGTTCATGGTCTCCGAGGCTCCGCCCATGTTTTCCCGTCTTTGTTCTCTGTTGCTCAGAATGGGGAAATTCCTCAGTTCATGGACCCTGTGTTCCCGCATCTCCGTGACACTGTGGCGTCTCTCCAGCAAGTTGGTAAAGTCTCTGCTGCTCTGTCTTCAGTTCTGTGATTTCCACCCGATTCTTCTTTATGACTTCCACTTCCCCCCCGAGATTTCCTGTTTTATTTGCTTCAAAACAATCTGTGACTGACTCTTGATGCATTTTTACGACGACTGCCTTAAAATCCGGTCAGATAATTCTAATATCAGATTCCAACATCTTGATGCCAACCTCTATGAGTCGTATTTTTTCATTCAAGTTGTGATTTTCATGGTTCTTGGTATGACAGTCAACATTCGACTGTACTGTGGACGTTGTGTCTGTGAGGAGATCTGGGTCCTATTTAAATCTCTAATTTTAGCAGGTTACCACTTTGCTTATGTGAGCAGACAGGTCCTGGCCTACTTTTGGGAGGCCATGGTTCTGCTAGTAGTTTAATTTCCAGAGTCCTTGTGGTATTATTTTGGGCTACTCAGTTTATTTGGTGCAGTTGGGGTCCCCGTTGGTCCCTTCTGGATCCACCTGAGGGAGTGAAGGGGTTTTTGCAGACCAGGCCCCCTTGTGTCTCTTGATGGGGCAGGGAGTCTCAGGATTCCCTGGCCAGGCGTCATTGGGGTGGGGCCCCCAAGCTCCTCCCTGTCTCAGGGATGAAGAGGGTCCCCAGGTCGCACAATTTGTTTTGGTGGAGGTCCTTCTTGCCCTTGCCCCCAGCTGTCCCTGTATCTCTAGTTCGGAGGGGGCAGTCTCAGGCCTGGTGGGGAGAATAACGTCTCCCCTGGACACTTATTTTTGGCAAAGATCCCAATTGATCCCCCTTGGTGGTGGTTCTGGGTTGTTGGGGAGGCTGATGTCCAATCCAAGGGAGAAACGAGCCAGCTGGGCCACTTTTGCTTCTGCTCAGCTGGGAGACAGGAAGCACCAGGGTCTTTTTCCTGTGGGGGGGGGAGATCTGGGCCCCCTGATGCTATGCTGGTCCTCTGTTTCCTGGGTTCCCAACCAGGCTTTCTTCCTTGTGCTGCTTTTCAAAGTTCCCAGTGGTCGTCTCCGGTGTTGTTTCCAGATTTGTAGTCGTGCTTAGCAGAGAGGCCGCCTGTCACCCAGACCGCTGCAAGTTCTCAGGGGGCAACCTCTCTGTGCTCACGGTTCACGTTCCTCTCTGCAGTGCAGCCCCCAGCTCTAGACCAGGTGCCCACCAGCGACTCGCCCGGCCTTTCTCAACGGATGCTTGGCAAGCATCACATCTTACGTGGCAAAGAAGTGCCGCCGATTGTAGCTCCCAGGTCCACGGCGCCTCTAGCTTTCTCTATCTCGGGAAACCATAGACCACCACCCACTTGTGCAGACCAGAGCCAGGGAGTGGTCTTCGAATGGCAGGTCTCTGCAGCCCACACGCGCATGGCCCTGTTACTGTGTCCCCATCAACTCTACTCATGGCCACAGTGGCTGTGTCACCAGGACAGGCTCCCCTTGGGTCACTGCTTCCTCTGTGTCTGCAGCTGTCCGAGTGAGTGAGGCATAGACACCACAGGTCACGATGCTCCTTAAAGCCATGTGGGGTATTCCCATCACACCAAGGCCAAAAGCCGCAGCGGCCCACAGGCCCAGGCCTCACCCTCCTGCGATTGCATTGTCTCTTCCTCCCATCACCCACAACGTGGTGATCGTCCCTTTCTCCCATCTGTCACCCGCCAAACTGGCCACACTTCTGGCCGCAGACCCCACAGGACTCTGCAGGGCAGGGGGTCACTTCGTGTTCTCTCTGTGTGGGTTGTTTTCTCCCCATATCTCCTGTGGCTGCACCTGACCGGGTCTCAACCCACTGCCACCTTCGCAGAGAGTTTTGTCCTGGGAGGTCAGCCCCTATGGAGCACACGTCCTCCTTCCCACACTCTGGGCCATCCTCTGGGATCTTGCCTCACTTTGTCTTTCCCAAAGCACAGCAAACGCTCCACATTGGCTTCTTTGTCCACTCAATGTGCTCAGTACCGCCTCCTCTTGGGAGGACCCAACTTGTTGACACGGGCCCTACTGCAGCCCTGGAAGCCACCACCTCCCACAGAGCAGGGGTAAGTTCTGGCTGCAGGTGAGGGCGGCCGGTGAGAACCTCGGATGTGCTGGGTGGGCAGGAGGGAGCCACGCCAGGTCTCTGAGCGGAGTCCCCAGGCTCCTTGCCACAGCTCGGTTTCCTCCCCGCTCAAATGTGAGCCTCCCCTCCACCCTGGGGCCATCTCTCTAGTGGACAGAGAGAGTGAAAAACAGCAGGGGCGCACAGCCAAGGACTGTGATGGAGGAGGGGCAGACTTGACTGTGTCCAGACCAGACCTGTCCCAGCACCCAGATTTCTGGAGACCCTGCAAAGCTAAGCCTGTCTCTCCAGCTGTGTTTGCAAACCAGCTCTGAAGGAAGAGAGGCTCCATTACCACACGTGACCTGGATCTGAGTGAGGGCACTCGGCGTGGGGCCGGTCCCGACTCCGCCGTGCTCACGGATGCCTGATCAGACGAGGGTCCCAATGTTCATGATGGAGAAAGAGGAGAGGCAGGAGGGGAACTCTGGGGACGAGGTAGAGAGGAGCCAGCAGGAGAGAGGTAAGCCTAGTAGGGAGAGGGAAGAGAAGAATCCAATAAGCAGAAAGAGGCAGAGGCAGGATGGGACACATAAAATTGAGAAATAATTCTCAAATTGGATGCTGGCTCTGGCATGGATTTATAGCATATTATGAGATTCTAATGCAAACCAGTGCTCTGGGTTTTTTTTTATTATTATTATTTATGCGAAAAACTGACTGAGAGATCAGCGTGGAGATTCATGGACTTGAACTGCACCAGATCGAGCAGGAGTGATTTTTTTTTTTTTTTTTACATCTCTGCCTCCCTAGTTTCAGTGGTGCAGCTCTCAATGGGGAAATAATCTTCCCTTTGATTTCAAACGGTCTCTGAGCCTTTCAGGATCTTTGGGGCTGCAGTGGGAAGTGGGTAAGTCATTCACTCAAGCGCCTGGCCTGGTAGATATGGATTTATAGACACAATGTCTGTAGAAAAAGAGTCTCTGGACCCAGAAGGACCATGAAGCAATTTCACTGCAAAACATGGTCTTTTTTATTACCTCATCCATTCATTCATAAGCTATAGGATTGCAACTGCGCAAAGACAGCCATCCGTCCCCTCATTCATTCCAGGGGCCGGTATTGAATCTCTGTTGTGTGGAGGGGGACCTGCGGGGCACTGTGCAGGATGGAGGGGAGGGAAGCTTGCCTGCTGGTTGAAAAGACCAGAAACGGAGTTCGCGGCAACTTACAGACGCTGCTGCTCGCGTGGCTTCCCAGTAGAAAAGACGGTGCGCCCAGCCGGCTCTGCAAGTCTGCCGCCGACACGGCGACGGGCTCGGAACTGCCCCAGACAGTCCCAGCCTCCCAGGCCTGGCTGGCTCACCGACTGGCGAAAATCTTTGCTGCGTAGTTGGGAGAAAATTATTTTATCCAGTCATGTGAGCACCTTAGACATATGCTCGATCTTTATTTTTTTTGCATTTGGGTATAGTTTCAAACATACCTACGTGCAGGGAGGCGTTATTTTTCACACGTGCCTCATCTGTAACTTTTTTCTTTTTTTGATCTACTTTTTTTGCAAATGACAATATTGTATCGTTTCACTCCTACACGTCCCAGTGTGTATCTCTGAAGAGATTTGTCACCAAATGCCATGATCCCATCTAACAGTTGACAACGAGAGTCCAATATCCCTGAATGCTCACAAATGTTGTGGAGTCGGCCGGTTCAACCAGAATCCCAACAAGGCCAGTGCACCGGTTCAGTGGCTAAGGCTCTGAGTCCCTTGGGGCACCTGGGTGGCTCAGTGGGTTAAGCATCTGCCTTCAGCTCAGGTCATGATCTTGGGGTCCTGGGATCGAGCCCCACGTCGGACTCCTTGCTCAGCAGGGAGTCTGCTTCTCCCTCTGCCTCTGCCTTTCTCTCCCTCTCTCTCATGAATAAATAAATAAATCTTAAAAAAAAAAACCCTCTAAGTCCCTTTATTGCTCAGAAGTCCCTCACCCCCTTTTGTTTTGGGTGTAACTTGTTCCAGAAATCGGAGCGGTTGTCCTGCGGAATGCTGGCCACACAGGACTGGAGTGTCCGCTCCTTGTGGTGCCTTGCCGTTGATCTTCTGTTCCCTACTTTTTATAAGTGGAAGGCACGGGACAGGTAGTGTCAGATGTCACTGGCTGGAGCCTTTCATAAGTAGAACCATGTGATCCCCGGTACATCACGTCAGCAGACACCATGCCCTGTGGTCGCCCCACCTTGAGAGACGCTAGGAGCTGCCAGTGGTTCCAGGTGGGGGCACCGTGACCACTTCCCCACCTGCCTTTCAGCTACTGGGCTCCCTCATGGCTAGACATCGCCAATTAATTCCACAGAGGCTGCAAACCAGTGATTTTTAAAACTCTCTAATTCCTTCTATATTTAACAGCGTGGAGTTGTTAATGAATAAGCCGTAAAGGAACTGTCACGTGTTCTCGGGGGCACCCTCGTAGGTACATTTAGTTTTAGGTGCAGTGGAGGAGGGGCCCATCCTGTCCAGCTCTGTGCTTGTTTAGAAGAGGCTCGGTGCCGAGTTCTTCCAACCCCGTGCGTGTTTACTGAGGGCTGACTCTGCGCAGGGCTCTTGAGTGAGTATCGGGAGACCTGAGATGCCGTCTGCCTTCAAGGAGCTCACTCTCAGAGAGGGAGAGAGAACACACACGACTCCCTCACGTTCTCTACATTCAGTGACCGTCCTGTGTGAGGAATGGCACAGACTAATCAAATATGCCTCCGTGGAACCAGACAATCCAGCAAAAGACGGGACATGGATGTTTGCACTTGAAGGATGAACTGAGTTTCCAGATGGATGTGGGATGGAGTGCCCAGCCCGCACAGAAGGGCAGAGGCCGCCGCTGTGGGGCCGTTCAGTATTCCCGGGGAGCAGTGGTCCAGCGTGGATGGAACAGGACCACATAACCGTGTAATTATTCCTCCAAATCAGGACCTGCCTGGGACTGAAAGCACTACAGCTGGGTTATCTCTGCAAGCCAGGATGGTTTCCGTGAACTCGTGGCTCAGTGTCGGGATGGTGGAAAATGAAATGGAGAATTCAGCAGGGACCAGTGCAGGACCCAGCTGTTAAGAAACAAATCCGTAGGGTGTTGATGTTTGATTGGCGTGTTTGGGCAGAATAATTCCCCACCAACACCAAAGAGGTCCGTGTCCTTACTCCCCAGAAACCAGCAGTATGTTAGGCTGCGTGGCCAAGGGGGATTAAGATTGCAGATGGAGTTCGTTGCTGATGGGCTCCCTCTAGATGGGGAGATTTCCTGGATTATCCAGCCCAGCCCAGTGTCATCGCCAAGGCCAAGTGCAAGTGGGGGGCAGGGACGGTGATGCGTCTATGGAAGGGTGGTCAGCAGAAGGACTGGACCCTTCACTGCTGGCTTTGAAGATGGCAGAAGGGGCCCCAAGCCCGCAAGTGCATGGGGCCTCTAGCCTCTTTAGAGGCTCCAGAAAGAAGCACATCCCTGCCAGCACCTAGATTTTACCCAATCAAACCCGTATCAAAGCTCTGACCTCCAGACTGTAAGTTAGTAATTTGCGTTATGATTTCTCACAACCACCACAGGAAACTAACGCACGATTGGCTATGATAGGAGAGTAGGATGACTCTTCGATTTCACTTTTGGGAAACTAGGTGGATTGTGGGACCATTCATTAACAAAGAATAGAGAATCACAGTCAAGGACAAAGATGATGCATCCCATTCTAGCAGACAAAAGTGCCCGCTTCCTCAGTGACCACAGGTGGTGACACCCAGAGCGAACAGGTGAAGACCAGTTGGTTGAACGGATCTCAAGAGAGTCTCTCGGTCCACATGATATTTAGCATTTCTTCATTACAGGAGTGAGGACATGCCTCAAAACCTGCCCAGCACCAACGGGGGAATGTTCTCGGACAGTTAAAATCCCTCCCGTGATAACATCCGGGTTCCTGTCTCCATCCATGCCTGGGGATGCCACTCCATTATTCGACAGCGCATGATCTGAACAACTACCAAATCAATCAAAGTCCTGGCCTCTTGCAATGACTCTACTGTATATTTACTGTTTGCTTACCCAAACTAAATAATCTTTCGGGAAGCGTTTTGTGTTAAACTGTGGATTTGTAGAGAAGAGAACTCCCTTGGCCTCAAGATTATCTGTCACATTCCCTAATCCAGGGTAATTTTAGGAAGCATTTCCAGAAGTGGACACGTGGTAGAGTCACTTTGTGTGGTCTAACCTTGAGGGGGAGAGGAAGGCCTGTTCTGTGGGTCACAGAGCGACTTAGCGGGAAGCCAGCCGAGCGTCTCCAGCGTCCCTCTCTCTCCTGGTGGAGGAAGCTGTTGTAAGTCAGCTCCGGGGACTTTTGCAGGAGTAACAACCTGAGAGCATCAACGGATTGAGTAAGAACACGTGTTCCTTACCCACATTCCTCATCAGCTGTGGGCTTACTGCTCCACGCGTCTGCCTCGTTCTGGGATTCGAGGAGGAGGAGGAGCCCGTATTGGCCACCAGCGAGCCTGGGTGAGTCTGGACCCACCTGGGGCCCCCTCCGCTGAGAGCAGGGGTGCAGAGTGGGGAGAAAACCACAACCCGCTTCAGTGTATGAGAGCCGCTGGAGGTAACACGAGGACGCACCACGGCGAGTTCCAAGTGCTCCCGAGCGCTGTGCGGACGGGGCTGCCAGTCTAACCAACCCCTTCCTGTTAAGTAAGGAGAGCTGACCAGGGCTTCCACCTGGGGTTGTAAATCCCCCAGCTGGCTCTTGCTCGGGCCCTGTAGAGAGGCGGCCCTATCTAGGAAAGGCTTCTGTGGATGCCACCGTAAGTTTGCGCCATCTGTATTCTTTCAAGCAGTCAGATCATGATGTCTGACACAGTGATTAAAAAATCCTCGTACCAAACTTCCTTGTCAGCTTTTTAGCTGAATTAGAATACAAATGAAGTACAGTTTGCAAATCTTATACTTATAGCTCCCTGCTCTTTTTTCAAGGGAAATGTGCCGAGTCAGATTTAAAACACTAGGTACTCCCGGCACCTGAGAGCCTTTCTCGTGACCCTCCCCGCCCCAACCACGGAGTCTGTGCTAATGGGGTGAGTCAGTCAGCCCCATCTCCATCAGATCCACCCACGCCGCTGGGATTAGCAGGATTGTGTCCTTTCCTTTTTTTTTTTTTTTTTAGATTTTATTCATTCATTTGAGAGAGAGCTTGAGAGGGAAAGTGAACGAGCAAGCAGGAGCGGGGGTGGGGGGAAGGGCAGAGGGAGAAGCAGACTCCCCACTGAGCAGGGAGCCCGACACGGGGCTCGATCCCAGGACTCCAGGATCATGACCTGAGCGGAAGGCAGACACGTCACCGACGGAGCCCCCCAGGCGTCCCCAGGACTGTGTTCTTTTTGTTGCTGTATATTTCGTTGCACGAATCGTCCAAACCTCACTCACACATCCTGTCTTTCGCAACACTCGCACAGCGCCCGGGTGTAGGCTTTCACAGCTCACGCTGTCATGAGCATGCCTGCCCGTCTTCTGGCTGGCACGTGCTTCCACTTTCTCGGAGCGCGGACGTGAGAGTCGCGGCGCCGGTTCAGGGCATGCCTGGGGGTCTGTGCCTGCAGATGCCTCAGTTTCTTCTTCGAGCTCTATAACTTTGGGGCTTACCAATTTTGAGGCTCCGTTAGGTGGATGGCTATGTCATTTGGAGTTGCTGCAGCTGCCTGCCGAGTTGACCCTTGACCGCCGTGAGATGTCCCTCCTCCCCCATCAGCAGCTGCTGCCCACCGTCTGCCGTGCGGGCTGTCAGTCCGGCCGTCCGGCCATCCTCCACTCAGTGTTCATACGGGGTCCTTCTTCCGGTCACGTAACTGTCAGCCTGCCTCTGTTCTTCTCTTCCGTGTAATCTGTGCTGTTCTTGTTCTTGGGCGGTTTTTTTAAATCTACTCTGCTAATCTTTGCCTTGTATTTGGAATGTGTAGTGAATTTTCATTTAATGTACTGAATTGAGTCATGAATTGCCAATATTTGATGATTTTCACCAACGAAAAGGCAATTTCATATGATTCAACATGGTAATTGTCATGTATTTGGTTTAAATCTACAATCTTACCGTTAGCTTTCTATTTGTCTCATATTTTTCCCTTTTCTTTCTCTCCTTGAATTATTTATATTAATCCGATGTGTTTTATTATTCCATTTTCTTTGCCATTAGCTCGTTATACAACCTTTTCTTATTTTAGTGACTAAAATGGAGATCGTAACAGGCATCTCCGATACGTTACGAAGTACCTGAAAGTAGCAGTTTTAGTACCTCCTGGACAAGATCTCACAACTCTTACATTTCATTCACCAGCTGCCTCCTTTTGGCTGTACCATGCAGTACTGCACTCAATACTGATTCTCCCCTCCCTCCCTGTAATTGCATTATAATTTATGCCACTTACCGCGCACCTTTGTAATACCTCCCACTCCAGGGGAGACGTCGATGTCCCCAAGCCACAACACTCAGCCGGGCCATGTGACATGTTCCGGAAGGCGCATGGGCCAGAGGGGACCAGCGCCAACCGGGCACCTCTGGGGGCAGCAGGTGCTCTCCATCGTTGCCAGCATGCTTCATCCATTCCCCACGGGTGGGACCATCCAGGGAGTCCAAGGGGAATGGCCCCAAGTGGAGAAGACCCTGACCTGACCCCTGACCTGGGGCCAGACCCAGGGAGCCCAGTGTGCCCAGTGTGTTGGTAAACCCACCTAATTAATCTTCACTTTAGATCACCCAATTTTTATTTCCTTTTGGATCTACCTACCTGACGAACTTCCATTTTTTTCCCACCTCTTCCCAGGGTCCCAGGCAGCTGTCAGAGGCATTCGGGGCTCCTGTTTGAGAATTCCACCATCTGTATTAACTCTGCAAGGTTCTATCGGCCATTTCTTCTCACGACTGTGGGTCCCATTATCTTTCTTCCTTATGCATCATGTAATCTTTATTTTACCCTGGACACCGTCTGCTAAAAGAAAGAAGAAGGCAGAGACCACAGTAAATGACACTTAAATAATACTTGCCTCCTGGGAGGCAAGCATTCCTCCTGGGACCAGGTCATTGGTATGAGGGGAGCCGGTGAGGGGTGAACCGACCTTCTCAGCATCGAGCTGTGTCTGGGCTTTGTGGGAGCTCTAACCCAATTCAGTGCACCGCTGGCTTGGACCATCTCGAGGGTGGTGTTGGCAACACATTTTTAGCATGACCTTAGACCTGACCCTGGGGGAGGGGGGTTCCAGAGAGTTCTTCGTGCTTAGAGACCACACATGAGCTTTCCAAACCACACGCATCTCTTTTTCTGCTTTTCAACCAGTCTGCCAGCTTTGGGGGTTCCTGGGGTTCTCTTGTCTCCCCAGGCATACCTCCAGCTCTTTGCACCTCAGAAGATGTCTCTCCAACCTTCAGCCTTGTCCTGGGCTCCAGTCCACTCCCAAGGTCATGTAGCAAAGGCCTGGGGTGCCTTGGAGAAACCCCTCCGCTCTCCTGCCCTGCTGCTGACCTTCACGCCATCGCACTGCACTCGACACCGCACAGAGCCCAGACCACGCGTGGCGGCATGCCGGCTCCCACCGAGGCAGCTCAGCTCCCAGATGACCTGTGAGCTCTGAGATACACCACACACCTTAACAGTCTGCAAACACCACGCGCTGGCCCCCCTGTGAAAGCCCCAGCACTTGCAGGACCTGGACACAGAAGAATATAGGATTGAAGAGAGAACGAGGAAAGGCCCCTCAGCCGTGAGAATGCATTTTGACCTTAATATCCGATTTCTTCCAGGTACCACTTAATTGTTTCCTGAGTGAGTCCAGCACTGTGATTCAGTCCTGGGGTTCCCCGTATTCTCCTTGCATGACCTCTTCTGCCCCCAGGAGTGACTCCACCTTGCTGTTCAGGATCCAAGACCTTTGCACTGAGCTCCTCCCCCCACCCCCAGCTATTCTCATGCTGCGGAGCTGACATGCGGCTGGCTTCTCTCCCCACCCCTCCCTTCCTCGGGTGGTCGTCTCTAGCTCAGAAAGGGCTAAGCAGACCCAGGGGTCCTCTCGGGCTGCTGCTGAGCCTAGATGAACAGGGGCTGCCCACGTGCCCGTGAGGCCCCAGAGTGCAGGCGGCTTCTCCAGTCCATCCTGACCAGCCAGTCCTGCATGGCTGCGGGGTGCCAGCCACTTCCTCTATTCCCATGTTGGTCCCCGGGTGGTGTCTCATCAAGGTACAGCCCAGGGTCACGTGTATACCTGGATGTTCTGAACACTTAAGAGAGGACGGACAGAGCCCTTGTCCTCAGAGGAAGAGACAGGCACGTGAAGCAGCAACTAAATTATAACGAGGGGCATGTGGGATGACCCTAGGTGGAAGCCACCTGCCATCTCCCACTCCCCCATGTGGGTCACAGCACTGCCCCCCTCAGGACGTCTGCAGCCCAGCCCAGGTGCCGGTTGCGCCACAGCCAGGACGGAGGCTGCCTCACCTGCCGCTGGTCTTCTGACTCCACCTCCAGGGGCCTGTGGTGGTCTGGCCGAAATGTGCAACCCCGTCCTGCTAAGACGCCTTAGCCGCCCCTCCTGTGTACCACTCAGCGGATCAAACAGGGTTCTCCTTCAGCAGGACGGTCTTGTCCCCTGTCCATCCGTCACTCTGTCGCCGTCACTGTGCCCGCGGCCAGGGGTCATGCTCCCTCACCAGCATCCCCCGGCCATCTCTCCTCACCGGCTCGGGCAGCCGCTCGCCTCTATCGTGCTGCTGGATTCCTTGTATGTGACGTTCCTGCTTGTCCACCAGGACACAGTTCGGATGTCCTTTGCTCGAGAAATCATTCTCCGACACCTGCAGGCAGATTTTTAAAAAGCAGTAATAATAGCAGATATTGAACGATGTGGATGCTGAGCCCCGACCGCCCAGGTGCTTGGCAAGCAGGTGATGTGCTAGCCCTCGCTGGACCCCTGAGCCCGGCTTGGTGCCAGGGGCAGCTCGGCTGAGCTCACGGCCCGCAGGCCAGCGCCCCGAGCGCCTGGGAAACTTCCGGGAAACTCACTAGCCGGTGGTGACATAGCCAGCATTAAAAATTGCCTCCCGTAAACTCATAACCACTCACATAAACTCAAGTCGATTGTACTGAGAGCAACGGTATTCAGTCCTCAGAATGCACCAGTCGCTGTTTCCACACTTGCCTGCCGCGTGCTCTTTAGATTGCTGCGGCCCCGCGGTGGAAGGCGGTCACTGTTGCCATGGCACCTCGTCGTCGGTCCGCCTCCAGGGTCCCCGCAACACCGTGACACTGGCCATCATCACGGGGGCGCGTACACCACGGGAGTCTGCTCACGCGGCTCTGCAGAGTTTTGCGGGCTCGTGTGCTGATGGCCCAGATTGCACACGATCAGAAAATGCCCATAGCGCACCACAAACCTAAAACGGGGGCCTGTCCGCAGCTCACGCACGGCGAATAGCTTTATAAACGGAGAAAATCTTCAAGCGTTTGAGAACTAGTACCTGGTCCAGGGAGGAATTTATTCACGCCTCCCCACGTGTCTCTGACCCCTCTGCTCTTACTTGTTCATTTGAGGCAAGACGTCAACAGCCAATGTTCGTGTCAGAGCGACACTCACTTGTTGGTGACCCGAGAAATTCCTTCTCTGAACCGGATTGTAACTGATGGTTTCTTAGTAATAACGTTTACTATAAACTTACGCACGCACACGCGTGCACACACACCACACAGACACACACACACACACACACACAGGGGCAAAAAGTACGTCTGTTCCAGAGAGTCGGCCGCCCCTGTTTCCCAGCATCTGGCGCAGGAACCCTAACCCAGTAGCTGGGCTCTGATCGCCCCCACTTTGCAGGTGAGGAAGCCCAAGCCCAGGGCGGGCTCATGCAGAACCCCAGCTCTTAGGAGACGGAGCTGGACTTGGAACCATACCCTTCCCTCTGCAGCCCAGATTCAGCTCCTGGGCTGTATTTCCTCCTGGGTTCGATCTCTACCCCCCGGACCCCTGACACTCTGTGCAAGCCTTTCTCACTGTAATGAGGGTTGCAGGCTAATCATGTGTGTTCTCTATCCTTCAGCACATCGTCTCTCGTCCTCCAATGGCTGTACGCAGTCCCTGGTAGACAGTAGGCACTCAATAAATGTTTAAATGCATTCTGAGTTGATAAACAGTGTGGTCTCGTGTGCTCTTTACTTTCAGCCTATAGGCTTTGACTGTGCTGGGCTGTGTCCTCGGGGCCCCATTGCTACCCGCCCATGTGAGCCCCTCATGCCCGTCAGCCAGGCTTCCCATCGGTCTGTCCAGCTGCACGTGGCCGGACTCCTCTGCCCTTCCCACCAGATGCCCCCACACGCCCTGCAGGCCATGCACAGGCTTGCGTGTCTATGTGATGTCCCTGCCCCCAAAAGCGTCCCTTCGTGGACGGGAATTCACCAGGCAGACGACAGTGCCAGCCCATGCATGTCACCCAGGCACTGATCGGGGTGCAGACTTCACTCCCAGGGCATCCAGTGGGGGTTTCTAATCATTTCTGGATCTCCATGTGTCTCCGGCTGCTCCGGCTCCCAGCAGGCTCCCACAAAGTGAGGGGCAGGGGCAGTGGACGGGCCCTCTGCAGACGCACCCTCCGTCTCTGAGAAGGTGAGGACCCAGGGCGGGCTGGGCTCTGTCCCCAGGAAAATCTGCCTTCCTGGCTGTGCGCTGGCTAGAAGTTGCAGATGGCCTGTGTTCAGGTGCTGAGCTCCCCCGGGGTTCTTTGCTGGGGCGTCCCTGCTGATTCGGAAGCCAGCTGGGGCCCCTCATGTGTTTGCACGGACTAGAATGGTCAGCAGCTACTGCACGCCTCTGTGGGGACAGGAGAGCTCTGTCTCGGCCGTGGAGAGGTGCGCCGGGCCTCTGGCAGGAGGGGGCAGGGAGGGGGGGACGGGGCTGGAGAAGTGGGCAGGCTGGCCTGACGGTCCCTGCTCCCCGGCCCCAGCCTGGCTCGTGCTCACGTCCATCCTCCTTGCCCTCCTGCACAACAGTACAAACCCCGATGTCGGCAGCCAGGCTGGGCCTGCGGGGGCAGTGCCCCTCTGCTGCCACCAGGCTTTTCATACCCACGCAGGGTCCCCCCATCAGTGTCCTTACCCACAGTTCCCGTGTGGGTCCTTGAAAACACGGCCACATGTGGCCTGGTTTTCAATACTTAACAATCGTTGTGGAATTTTGGGAGTAAAAAAGTGAAGAATTGTGATTGCCGACAACCTGGTGGCAGAGGTCATAGAGACGTGTCCCTCAGGACCAACGTGCATATCAGGGCGGGCGGCCCCGGGACATGACTGTGCAATCTCAGAAGCGGGGGGAGGAAGCTGGAGCCGTGGCCTTGGCCTTGTTCCCGTGAGTGCCTCCCCACGTGGCTGCACAGGCCGTGTCGTGGTGGTGTCCGGCTCCTTCCGTGACTCCTCCAGCCTCAGCGCTGCTAGGATGAAGGATGCACCGCCCACGGCTCCTGCAAGGTCCCGCCGAGCTGAGAAACCTGCTCCCACACCCCCATGTTCGGCAGACAGGGAAACTGAGGCCCTGACAACTCCCACGGCCCTGAGAGCCAGAGCTAAGATGACCAGCAGTGTCCTGACTTCCGAGTCAGTGTTTGCTCCTTGCTGGGCTGCTCATGGCCGCAGAGAATACACAATCACATGGTTATGTGTGGCTCGGTCCCTGCAAACCCCAAGATCCAGGGGCATGCAGGGCAGGGACACCCACCCCCAAAACAGGGCTTTCCACACCGGTCCAACTATCCAAGGTGTCACAAGTATTCTGAGCAGAGGGAGGGACAGAGGGAGCTGGGGTACAGGGAGAGAGAGGAGGAGGAGGGGGAGAGACAGAGACAGATGGAGACAGAGACGGAGAGAGACAGACAGGACACCGAAAGAGAGCCAGAGGCCGAGGGAGAGAGACAGAGACAGAGACAGAGACAAAGAAAGACAGAGAGCCAGAGGCCGAGGGAGAGAGACAGAGAGAGATGGAGACAGAGACAGAGAGACAGAGACAGAAGGAGACAGAGACAGAGAATGATACAGAGAGATAAGGACAGAGACAGAGAGACAGAGACACAGAAAGACAAACAGAGGCCAAGGGAGAGAGACAGGTGTCTCTGAGAACAGCCCTGGCTGCCCGCCTCCTGCCCGGGCCCGGGACAGGCAGCAGGACGGGAAGGTGAGTGTCGCAGAGCTCGGGCCGAACTCCACAATCACCACAGGACAAATTAAGCCATAATCATAACTGCTTTTGTCTCCTGGTGATGTGTTGTCTTATGACAATTTCTGCAGAAATAATTGATTTTATGGCTTGATTTCATTCCTTGCCGGTCACGCTGAAGACACAAACACATAATGAGATTGTTGTCTAACATTCGCCGAGATAAATGCCCAGAGAGTATCTGGGATTAATCAACCCTGCTCCTTTCATTAGATTATCCGGTGCAGGCTGAGCCAACCGCAGTCGGGGTCTCCTGGGGACGCTGCCTGCAGCCCGTCCCCGGCAGCTGTGTCCCGGAAGGTAGCCCCGGGCCAACGGTGAGGGTCGCACGTGTGGCAGATTAATACTCGTGTGCTGTGACAGGGAGGGCGCCCTCACACCCAGGCGCTGCGTGGCCCTGGTCGATCCCCCGCAGCCGGCTCCGGGACCCAGATTACCAGCCGCACACCCGAAGGCCAAGCATCGCGTCCTACCACTCTGTCCTCGTGCTGCAGGGCTGAGCGGGAGCGGGTGACTCGGGCTCACACACCAGGCATGGACTCTTCTTCCCACGAAGGGGAGGTGTGGGGAGGGCAAGGCGACTCACGGTGTCCACATCCTAGGACCGCCATGGGGGGACCCGGGTCAAGGTGGCTGAAACAAGACAGCTTTATTTCCTCACAGCCTGGAGGCCAGAACCCGGGATCAAGCTGGGGTTGGGGCTGATTCTCGGGCGCCCCTCTCTCGGGCTCACTTGTAGATGGCCGTCTGCCCCCCACATCCCCACATGGTCAGCCTTCCACACCTCTCGTGTCCGAATCTCTTCTCACAGGGACACCGGTCAGCCTGGATCAGACCCACCCCAGGACCACATCGACCTTCACGGCCTCTGCGAAGACCCCATCTCCACTACAGTGGGTGCAGACGTGGGATCCCAGCATCTCTATTTCCTGGGACTGATACAGAAGGAGCTGGACAAGTCACAGTCCGCGAGTGGACAGTGAAACACACTCAGTGCCACGCGGGATTTTCTCTCTGAGGCCTTTGTGTCTCCTTGTACTTGTTTCCCGGGGCTCCCATAACGAATTTGCACAAACCGGGGGTTTGTGCATAAACCCGCTGACGTCTGTGACGAGGACGCCGTCCCAGGACTTAGACATTCTCTTTTGCGGGCACATAATTCAACCCACCACGTTCCTTATAATGAGAGATGAGGCCAAACGGTCCTTGGCATTTCTGCGGTCACCCGAGCGTGGCTCAGCGGCACTGCTCTGCGAGACGGGAATCGGAGGCCACCGCTTCAGCGAGGAGCTGGTCCGGACAGCGGGTATGGAGAAGCTGGGTTAGCCGGACAATTTGCATATGGAAACCATCCAAGACGATTCACCCCAATACACACTCAGCACAGAACGGACAGCATGGTTCACTCACGGTCCCTGCCCGCGGGGAGCGCACAGCCTTCCTGGTGACAGGCACACACATAAATCACCCTTAATCAAGGCCGTTCGGCAGTGAGTGAGATACCAGGGGCAGGTGGGAGAAGGGATGAGACACCAGGTCCTCCCGGGGAAACTGGGGAGCGTGTGCTGGAGGCGAGGTCAGAGGACGGTCTCCACTCAGGCTGAGTTTCCGGGGAGCTTAGGGGTGGAGGGGTGATGCTTGAGATGGAAGGGGCGGAGTCTGAGAAGGGAAGGGCCGCTAAGGGCTGCCGACGCAGGTGAGCCCTGGGGGATGCCGGGCTGACACGGAGAGGCGGATGAGGGGCAAGGGCAGGGTCATCACAGGCTTGGCAGGTGCTGCCCTGGATCTCCCTCCAGCCCTGCAGACACCGTGGAGAACCCCATCACCCCAGCTAATTCTCCCAAGGACATGCCAGGCCAGGGCTCCGGAGACAGGGGAAGTCTGAACTTGAGTCTGTCACCTTGGCGACACGGGGGAGGTGGGAAGCCTGCAGGAAGGACCGGGAAGGCAGTGGTGGGCTATGGACAGAGGGCCTTCCCATTCCCCGCTCTCCCACCCTCACCACCGGCCCCCTGAGGTCCCCCCCCATCTTCCCTTAGGATGCATGTCAACCCTCCCTCACCTGGCCCGGCAGACTGGCTTTGGGAGGAGCTCCCAAAGTTAATTCATCCCTGGGTGTGTCTGCTTCCTCGTATGGAAAGTGGAAATAATAATAGAACTTATTCAGTAGGGCCATTTGAAGATTAAATTTTATGCGCGCGCACACACACACACGTTGTCAGAGTCTGCAAATAAAAACACTAAACCTACAGTCCTAACAATTTATTAGCATACATATGGTCCAATATTGCATGGTGGACACTAAAAAATATTTGTTTATGTGAGATTCAAGTTTAATAGGCATTTTTCCTGGTGCCTTCACACGCGCACGCAGCCCAGGATGTGGGTCCTAAACCTCAGGACCCACTATTTCCTTCTCTTTGTCACCAGGAGTCTGGTAACAGGCTCTCAGACACGCTGTCCCCGTTCTCTTGTCCTCTCTAATGTGACTGACTCCAGAAACCCGTCTGATATTCTCAAATGACAAGTCAGACCCTGACAAACCCCTTGTCGGATCCTTTGAAGGACCTCCCTGCAGGTCTGGCATCGCCCATCCCGCCCTCTTCCCGCTCGTCTTCTCTCCTCCCTCCTCGGTTATTTTCCTGCTGAAGGGCTTGCTTTCCCATCCTTCGTTCACTCGTCCATTCCTTCATTCAGCAAAACTTTCTTGAGGCAGCTACTGCGGGATCCACGGCAGGTGCCAGGGGCGGGCTCACAGGGGGTTGGGACAAGGTGACACCCTCACGGAGCTGCTGCGTGACCCACCCCCGCCCCAGCCCCCTGCCCAGCCAGGGGTGTTTCCCTGCGGAGGAGACAATCGCAGGGGTGAATACCTGCTCTGCGCTGCTCTGGGCAGAGGCGTGGTCTGCATTATCTCACCAGAGCTCTGCAACATGCTAGGAGGCATTATTTCTATCCTGTTTTTCAGGCCAAGACACAGACTTAGGCCCAGGGGGAGAAATAATGCCCCCGAAGCTCGGTTAGGCAGTGGCTTAGCCGGGACTCCCAGGCCCCGTGGTTCTGCACAGAGGAGACAGGGCGGGCAGGCAGGCCCCTGCTGCCAGAGCAGGCAGGTTTCTCATGACTGATCCGCTCTGGGGACTCCTGGCTGTGGGAGGTGCTCCCTGGGGAGACGTCAGCTCCCCGAGGGGCGTGTTTCCCATCATGCAGCTGGGTATTTGGGGAGCTCCATCTCTGCATTGTTCTGGCTGTGGAAGCCCTGCGTGATCTGCAAGAATTTGGGGATGGGACAGTGTCTTTCACAACTTAGACACTTGGGTTAGCTTAACACAGAGGGGCCACCACAGCCTGTGCCACCAGATGGCCAGAGGGGCAAGTGACGGATCTAGAATCAAGGGGAAAGTGCATCATTGAACTCCTGTGGATTAACTCCGTAGATCCTGATTGAACTATGACCAGCGGGACATCTGCGTGGGATGAATCTCCAAGGTCCTCGGGCCAAGTGTGAGTCATAGTCAACATCTGTGCTCGGAAAGTAGCCTCCTGGGCTCACTGCGGTCATGGGGACCAGTGTGGACAAGCATCGAGCTGCTGTCCACGGAGGACACGTGGACAGTTCCGGTTGAAGGACTCTCTAGGGACCCACCAAGTCATGTCCAGATTCTCACTCCAGCAACTACCTGTGTGCAAGCCTTGGGAGGGGTTCCTGCAGCAAGTTCTAGAATCCACCCACATTTCCACCCAGACTCCATCAAGTGACCACACGCACACGCGTGTCCACACCTGTGCAAACACATGCACGCACACACGCTCATCCTGAGGACACGCCCAGCTTCCCCCACATCCCTCTGTGCACTTCCCTCATGAAAACCCATGAGCCATGGGAGTCAGAACCCTCAGACTCTCGCTATGCAAACTCATTCTCCAAACACATACATGAAAACGCGGGGCCGTGTCTATAAATTCATATGACTTTGCCGCTGTCTCAATTACTACTTTTTGCACCTTTATACAGATATTTGGCATTAAAAAGACAGTTTTGAGAGATAGGTCTCCTAGCTAATAAAATGTGCTTTGAAAATGAAGCAAAGGCAAAAGATGAAGGCAAGCCCTGGTGTGGCCCCTGGCAGCAGACAGATGACGTGGGGACAAGGGCCAGGATGTCCTCTCTGTCCCTTCGTGGGACCTTCATGAGAGGCACCTGTGATCAGCGGGCGCCGTCCAGGTGCTGGTGACGATGACGGTGTATTTACTGAGCGTCGAATGTGTGCCAGGCAGTCTCCCATTTAACCCTTGCAGCAGGGTACAGTCTATCAATGGCACCATTTCACTGATGGGGAAACTGAGGCACGAAAGTTAAATACCTCTCTGCAGGGCACAGGAACTGTGCAGACCCCAGCAACCAGGAGGAGGACACCCCCAGTGAGTGAACAACAGGAGGGTGCGTGGGTTACCTTTTGTATCCGTACCCAGCAATCACTGAGCTGCGGACCAGTGCCAGGCACGCCGAGCACCAACATGGAGAACATGGCAGGGTCCAGGGACAGAACTGGGACCCTTGAGAAAATTGTTATACTGCCAGGCCACAGGAACTCCCACCTGAGGACTGAGAAGGCACAACATGGGGGTGCACCTCTCCGGCACAGCGGCCTGGCAGGTGGGGGTGTGTCGATGGAAGCAGGTGGGAACAGCATCCCGAGCGAGTGAGGGCAGCCCTTCTTGCCCAGCTCTCTGCTCCGGCTGGTTGCTGAGGAACATGGGGCTGGTGCTGATGTTGAAAGGTTGGCCCGGGTGGGACACGGGCTGCAGCCCTGGACGTGAGACTGGAAGAGCAGTGGGCACTCTGTGCCTGTGACCGGAGGCTCCGGTGGGCGTGCGGGAGGGCAGAAACATCCAGAACCCATGGTGTTTGCCAAGCTTCATGAAGCGGCCACTGGCTGGTGTTCACAGTGATATTGCTGTCCAGACACTTAATGTAATCAAGACCCATTGCCATAGAAACATCAAAAGTAAGGCCCGCATGCAGCCTTGTGCTCAGAAAGACGGCTGGCAGAAGCAGCTGCCCCTTCCGCACGAGGAAGAGAGAGACACAGGGTGCAGAACATCGCCGAGGGTGGCATGGGACGTGGCCCTTCTGCTGGCATTGCCCTGGTCTGCACCCCTGTCTCCTGTTTCTGCGCCAAGCAGACGAAACCAACATGGACAAGACACATTCGCTCACGGTCTCCACCGGCCCTCCAGGGAGGGTGTCACCAATGTCATCGGCAGCCAGCATCTCCACCATTTCTGTGCCACGGCCTCAGTGAGGTCCTGCCAATTTTGCTGTCAACGGTTTGCTGCTGCGAGTCCCTCCCCCACGTGGCTACAGGACCTCAGTGCTCCTACCCTAACTCAATCCCCCGTTTCCAAAGGTGTGTCCACTCTCCTGGTCTCTGGTGGGGGCTCCTGGTGGATGTCTTCCCTCCACCCAGCCGCTGGTCCGCAGCACCGGCCCGTCCGTGCCTGGCTCCTCTCAGGCTGAGCGTCTCGTGCCCCCAGGGGCTGGCGCCAGCGTCTCCCCTACGGTGAGACCCTCCCGATGGCGCATGTGCCCGCACCGCCTAGCTTCTGTCCAGCCCCACCCTGCGTTCTGGGCAGCTGTGGCACATGGCTTCTGCCCCTCTCTGCTGCTCCGGGCCACCTGCGCCTGGAGGAAGCAGGACAGGTGCCTCTTCGCTCCTTGCCCTCCCAGATCGCAGCCAGGTGGGGTGGGGGCACAAGTGCTGTGAAGTCCTGTCTTGTCTCTGATCTGCTCCCAACCACGCCTGCTCTGCCTGGCTCCGCAGGAAAAGACAGCCTTGCAAGCGGGTGCCTGGGTGGGCCCAGCGTCCCCCAAAACAGCCAGACTCAAGCCCTGACTTCTGTTCAGTTCAGGAGAGTGGCTGCCGTGCAGACAGGGGCCCTGCCGGGGACACACGCCTGAAGGTGGTGGAGTGAGCGGGGAGCAAGTCTCCTTTCCTCCCTGGGGAGGACTGGGATATTGCTGGGAGCACTCGGGCAGTGATCCGGTTCTGTCTCCTACCTGGGTTCATGAAGTCACTTCCCAGATGCCCTTTCGGCTGGCTGGAGCCCAGTGCCCGTACACGCCTGGTGAGCTGTGAAGACAGTGATACCATCTGTGGGTAGAGGCGGTAACCCCAAAGAACGAGGATTCCCCAAGGAAGGCTCTGGATCCTGGAGCCACCTGAAGGCATAGAATCACCTGCAGGGGACTCCACCAAGGGAGAATCTGGAAAGCGGACTTTGCTTGTTCCCACAGCACAACCACACCCATCCCGACCTAAGGAAGGCCCCAAAGAAGAGAAACCCTAGCTCTCCCACAGCCCAAGGGGGCCTGTCTCCAGGGGCCTGTCTGGGAAGCTGGGAAGCAGGCTGGACCCCAGGACACAGGCCAGGCTGTAGCTCACAGGACCCAGCATCTGGAAGCCGACCTTGGCAACCCCTGAAATACACAGGAAGCATCAGCACAGCCTTCTGGCCGGGTCCCCGCCCTCCTGAAAGCCTCTGGCCACGAGAGTATCCACAGCGCCATCCGGGCCAGGGGAGCTGAGGCCAGATGCGGGCCAGTGACAGACACCTGCCAGTGTCCAGGCAGCTGTTTCGAGGAGGGTCTCTTGTTGGCCTTGGCCGGCACGCATGGCTCAGAGGGAGCGCAAAGGGCATCAATCCCTCAAGGGAGGCCGGGATTCCAGGCCCCAGTGTGACCTAAAGCTCTGAGCCACTGAGCCACACCTTCGCAGGGGTGTGGCTGAACGACTCGCCCGGTCAGTCACTGATGGACTCGTCAAACATTTCTGGGGACAGACTTGAATTCAGCTCCATCCCTGACCTCCAGGGGGCCCCTCCCAGTGGGAAGACATTTGGAGACAGACGCCCCCACCCAGGGTAGCCCCCTGCCCCCAGCCCGTGTCCTCCTCCAGTCCTTGCACGTCTCCCCAGTGGACAGAAAGAGGCCAGCTCTACCCAGCTCGGGAGGGGCAGCTCTCAGAGGTTGCCTCCAGAAGGCGGGGAGCGGGGTTTCTTGCACTTGGAGGAGGGGGCTGGGGTCTCCCTTCCAGGCCGACCCAGCCTCCACCTGGAGAGCCTGCCCCTGGTCATCAAGGTGCTTCAGGCATCCAGCCTGCAAAGGGCCGCAGATCAGAACAGGCCTGTGGTGTGAGCTAGGGAGAGTCCCCATGGAGGCTCCTGCTTCGGACACCTGGGTCCTAAAAGCCGCGTCCCTACATCTCATGCAGCCCGTGATGGGGCCTCAGGAAGCGCTGCTCGCTTGGTCTGCTGGTCTTCAGGCTGGAGGGGTGGGAGGAGGAATGAAGGGGGAGTGACGTGAAGGACACTGATAACCCTTCCGGTCCGCGAACGCAGGCCAACGAGGGAGCCACCGCAAACGGGATTCCGGATCAATGAGAGCCAGTCTGGAAAAAATCACAACCTAATCCTTCAGGGGCTTTATTTTAAAAGACAGACAAAAAGCACATTTAATTTAATGTTGTCCTGAAACAGCGGCCATGTTCACAGCAGCACCTGTAACACAGAGACGTTGTTGCTGCGACCGTCTCGGAGGAACAACCCCAGTGCGCGCCAGGACCCAGCAGACCCGCTCGGCACCTGCTCAGCGCCCGCAGACTCCAGGATGCCATCCCCCCACCCCCGCCTGGGGAGCCCTCACCCACCCAGGAGCTGACCCCTCAGCACAGCCGTCAGCCAAACACCTCCCATCCTTTAGGGTCCTCATGCCATCCTCCTCTCCCTCCTCCTCCCCCCGCCAG
>NC_048232.1:89089275-89128640 GCF_002007445.2 Ailuropoda melanoleuca | reverse complement strand
CTCCATCCTCCCCCTATCCATCAGCCTCCTCTTCTCTCCGCCCTCCTCCTCCCACACTCCCCTCCTCCCCCCTCCATCCTCCCACTCCCCACTTCCTCCCCCTCCTCTCTCCTCCTCCCGCTCTCTCTCCTCCAGGACAGGAGGTACCCATGGACTGCCTCCCTTCTTGGTTGTGGCAGCCTCTGTCCTTCTGCTCACCTGTGTCCTATGGAGGAATTAGCTACTGCACAGAAAGCTCCCAGAAGACACCTGGCCCAGCTAGGTGCCTGCGCAATGTCAGCACAACACAGTGTGGTGGGGTCAAAGGTGGGGTGCCAGGGGGGCGGGGTCCAGCGGGGAACCAGGCGCGGACTGCCCTGTTCTTGCAGACCCCAAGTGGTACGAGTTTGCTCACGTTCTTGCATCCCTACTCGGGGACTAGAAGAGGGCGCTTGCAAACAACGAGGCATCCGTGCGAAGGTTCTGAGGACGATAATCCAGCCCATGGGCCGGCTCCGGACTCCAGTGCGGTTCGGGTCTGATGGATCTTTGTCCAAGCAGCCGGCCTAAGTAGATGGTCATTAAATGTTTTACCGGGTGAATTAGTTCATCGACAGGCTGTGGTTGCTGTGTCCACACAGCGGATGCCAGCAGATAATCGACTTTCTCTCCAACTACCGCCCTGCATTGAGTTCCTACCAAGAAAAATTAAACACCGGCAGGTCTTTGCTTCAGTCTGGGTTTAATTGGTTAGTAACCTATCAGTCGAGATGGTGGAAACAATATTCTGTGATTCAGAAGAAAGTTCTGACCTGAACAGAAAAGTGCCTTTGCTCGAACAGACTTTGGGTGCCCATGTAATGCACAGGGAGAGGCTGGCGTTTTCTCTACGGTACAGCTCTTAGCCCATCTAGTGCCCATATTACCTTGAGGAGATAATTATTTTATGTGTTCTGGTGCATTTTGAATACGTTCTTCAGTACGTTAATATTTAAAACATGTTTTCTGAAGCAGCGATTCTCCTACATTATGAATTGTATAAAATGTATTGGAACCGGTGTCTTGTCAAAACTCCTTATAAGCACGGAGCAGCTTTGCTTGAACGTGCGTGAGGCAGGAGGACCTGTGGGGACGGACTGTTGGCGATGAGCTTTGTCGGTAATCAAGATTGGCACCCAGGGTGACCTGGGTGTGTGGAGACCTCCCTCAGGCGAATCAGCATGGCTGTCTTTTAATTAACCTTGAAAGAAATATTCTCAAGCATCAAAACCTTTCTGGGGTGAGCCACGATGAAACGGAGGCACCGAATACTGTAATAACACTTAAACTCGACGGTGGATTTACATTTGTCTAATGCAGGAGCCCGTGAGCGCTGGAACGTGCCAGTCGTGACCGTTAAGATCAAGCAGCAGCCTTTGGGGTAATGCGGGGGGCAGGGTGCCTCATCCAGCTGGCCTCCCTCTGGCCTCCCAGTGCTTGTGGTGAGCCTCATGGTGGGAATGAAGGAAGGTTTGCATGATCGTCGTCTCCCCTGGTCTTCTCCCCACTTCTGATGGGTCACCATGCTCAGTGCTGAGCGTGTGGGCCAGGCCTGGGCCCTCGGGGGTCAGCCCAGCACGCGAAGGGAGCCATGTGTGCACGGCCACCAAGGAGGCCCAGCCTCTCCTGGAGGACGGCCCTGCCTCCTGCCTTGGCTGCCGTGGCTGGGCTGTCACGGCCAGGCCTTGGGCACGTTGACTGTATCAGCCAGAAAGTGCAGATGGCTGTAACACACGGGTCCCAAAGCTCAGTGCCCCGTGCAGAAGCAGGTCACAGCCCCACTGTGGCTGCAGCTGGGGGCTGCTCTGCTCCACACAGGGACCGTCCTTCAGGCTCACACGCTCCCTGCAGGCCCCCATGCTTCCCTCTGCCCCCGTCTGCAAATGGGGCATTGGAGGGGCAGGTGTGGGAGGGGTGGCCTCCTTTCTGCTGGTGTCTCTTGGCCACGAGTCGGACACTCAGCCCTGTTGTAGGAACGCACAGGATATACACGCCCAGGAGGGAAATGAGGATGGTCTGTGGACCCGAGCGTCCCTCTGCCCCTTCGACGGCGCCCGTGTGTCTGCGCGGACGCGGATAGACCCCGGCCAGGGCGGCAGCCGCGCGGCTCGCGGCTCTGCCCGGCTGCCTCGCTCGGGGAAGCCGCCCAGCACGGCCCTCGTGACTCCGAGTGTGCGCGTGACCCTCGTGACTCTGAGTGCGCGCGTGACCCTCGTGACCCTGAGTGTGTGCATGACCCTCGTGACCCTGAGCGTGCATGTGAACGAGACAAGTATCTCCGACGGTCAGCAGCAATCAGGGGGACAGAGGCTCGCCCCCACCACCTTCCTACCGTGTGACATCACGCCAGCGCCGTTCAGGGTGGCGGGAGAGACTCGGGCTCCAGAGGTGACCTTGCAAGGGCAGGTCTCTGCTTGCTGGTCGCTTTGGGAATGGAGCAGTTCTCGCCGTGGCCGAGTTGTGGGAGAGAATTACTCTCTTCCAGGAAAAGGCACGACATCCCGGCTGCCCTGGGAGGCAGTGACAAATGGCTTTTCCTTCCTACGCCTGAACCCAGAGGGACCCCTGCCCCAGGCTCACCCTCCCCACACCTGGGGCCCTGCCAGCGACCACGTCGGTCCAGGCTCCCCCAGACACGCGTCTTCTCCTTGAGAGCCTCGCTGCTCTGTGCGCTAATTACGGCCTGTCATCTGGAACAAATACTTCAATGTGACAAGCGAGATAATTAATATGCTTGCAGAAAACTTTCTTTTTTTCTTAATTAAGGCACACAATTCCTTTTAAAGGCTCGAAAATGTGTCTATTGTCTCCAGTCAGTGCACGTACACACCAAACAACGTGGAACACGGCTATTTCTATATATTGTGCCTTCAGTTCTGTTTTTAATGTAAAAATAGTTAGCAGCTCACATTTTTTTGGAATAAAAATCAGCCAGAAAGTGTTCAACAATGGTACCAAGGATGGCCCTTGCTGCTCTGGCCGCGTAGGGAGTGTCAATATGCACGAGGCATGATCCATACCGTCCAGCCGTTCCACGCGGGGTTAGTATCTTCCCAGTTTTATACACTAGACAACATGGAGGATCGGGGTTTTTAGGACAGCTGTACGGTTCCAGGCGTGGAGACGGCTAAGCGGGTTTTGGAGCCTGGCCTAGAGCCTGACTTCTTCTCCGGGGCCGTGCTCTGCACCAGGCGCCGTTCTGCTGGTGGCCGGGACAGGAGAGCGTGGGAAATGCACCTGCAGGAGGGAAGGGAGGGGTGTGGACCAGAGCTCCCTGTGTCCCCCGGGGCTCCTGGCTGTCCCCTGAGGGCAGGGAGGGGTCCCTGTGTCCAATGTCCAACACAGAAGAGGCCATGGGAAGTAAGCCAGCAAATAGCCCTGCCAGCGAACCACAGACAGATGAGCCCAGCTCGGACCCCACCCCCCGAGAAACTGGCTCCCTCGCTCAAGGTCACTCCCCAGAAGCCAGGACCAAGCTCCCTCTCTGAGCACCAAGTGCTTTATCTCTCCCACCCGGAGACAGGCAATCCTGGTTTATACTCCTTCCTGTTCTTGAGAAACGTTTGATTGCACAGCTTTGGCCATCAGGGGAAAAAGAAAAACTACAATTTCTTGTAAGAGGCTTTCCCAAGCTCTCAGCTTCCTCTGAGGGCAGAGCGTGCGGAGCCCGGGTGAGCCACGGGCCGAGCGGGCAAGGCCAGCGAGCCCACCGGGGTGTCCAGTGGTGGAAACCACTGTTTGGGGGCTGGCGGGTATCCAAGACATTGGACAAGTACAGCCATTGGTCTGAAGCCCTCGGGCCGGGTTGGGTTTCCATGGGAGGGCTGAGAGTTCGCGTGGAACCTGGGAACCTGGAAGGCAGGGGAGGAGGTCTCCCTGCTTCTGAATCCCTGAGAAGGCCGTCTGCACCAGGCTTCGGGGAGCCCTGGAGGCAGGCACTGTGTGTGCGGTCTGCGCTGGCGGGGACTCGGGGAGCAGCGGAGGGGGCTAGAGTCCATGTCCCACAACCTGGAGGAGTCTGAGGGTACGCAGTGACTCCTGGACAAGCTCATCTCTGGGCCTGTGTCCGGCTGGGCCCGTCCCGGAGGCCAGCATTGCTTATCAAGAGACATCACGGATAGGAAAATGGGGGAGCCCGGCCTGGTTTCTGATTAAGGGCCTGTTGTGGCTGGAGACAGGAGAGCAGTCATGCTTGCTCTGCCAACAGCAGAGATCAGCTGGGGGAGGATGAGAGACAGGGGCCAGGCCAGGGGTGTGCAGCCCTGTCGTGGCTGAGCACAGGCTTTCTGGTACATGCACTCCAGCGGCCACGGGTCAGGGGCAGGAGCCAGAAACCAAGACAAAAGCTCAGAGTGAGCCCCCCTGAAGAGAGACACGGGCCCTACAGCAAGTTCCAGGTCAGACTGGCAAGGAGGAGATGAGAGACTGATATGGGAGCCCAGAATGGGAGGCCTGGGGCTGAGGGTGACCCCTGGTCAGTCAGCGCTCGTTTCAACACACGACAGGACTGTGTCAGGTGGGGACAGCTGGATGGCGCTGGGCCTGGCAGGGCCAAGTGGGTGGGTGAGCAAGATGCTGGTACATGCTGAAGTCTTTGACCTCGAAGAAGACCCTTCAGTTTTAGACCCCACCCACTCAGCACCGCCCCCCCCCAGCTCCACGTATAATGGTGAAGTGTAGACACTTGCTAAGAGCAGAAGAATCCTATCAAGGTGACTGATTTTGCCCGTTTGATCCCTGCTTGGGCGCTGGGCCCCGAATGCCCACCTGGACCCCAGGACTGACTGAGCACCTGGCTGGAGCAGGTGCTGCCCACCGGCCTCACATCATGATGTGAGCCTTTCACGTGGTGAGCGCACCTAACCCGGGCACGCACGCCAGGGTCCCTTCATGAAACGAGGGTTCACAGCCCTCATCCTGTGTGTGGTTGTGGAAAATACTGACCCATCTGTTCACCGGCTCATCCATTTATTTGGTGCGTACGGAGGACCTGCCATATGCCAACCACCGTTCCAGGCCCTGGCGATAACACCGTGAACAAGAAGAGAACGTCTCCGTAACCGAAGGACGTATATTGCAGGGGTGGAAACAGGTACAAGCAAGGAGGTCAGAGGAAAGGGGTGGACAACTAGGCAGGTGGGGTGGAAGGGGTGGTAAGTGTCATGGTGGGTAGGGAAGGAAGAGGAGGGACTTCGGGGAGGGGTGTGCTGTGGGACTTCTCTCTTTCCTTTAAAAGGACGTCAAGTTTCAGAGCAATTTTAGGTTCATAGCAAAATTGAATGGAAAGTAGAGTCATTTCCCAAATATTCCCTGAACACACACACATCCTCCCTCCCTACAGACACCCCCCCCCCCAGAGTGGGACGTCTGTAACAACGAATGCACCTGCATGGACACGTCCTCGTCACCCAGAGTCCAGTGTTGAGCCAGCCTTGCACACTTCAGATAAATCCCGCTGGTTGTGATCGATGAGCGTGTGAGTGCTTTTATAGGAGGCCGGCTTGACTGGCTAATAGTTTGTTAAGGGTTTTTGTAGCTGTGTGTGTGGGAGATACTGGGCTATAGTTTTAGTTTCTGGTAGTGTCTTTGTCTGGTTTTGGTTTCAGTCTAACGCTGACCTCCTAGGCCGAGAAGAAATGTCCCTCTGCTTCTGTCCTCTGAAAGAGATTGAAGAGAATTCGCATAATTTCTTCCTTAAATATTTGGCAGAATTCACCAGTGAACCCATCTGGGCCTGGTGCTTTCTGCTTTAGAAGGTTGTTAAGTCTTGATTCCATTCTCTGATCAATACAGGCATATTCAGATCATCTGTTTCTTCTTGTGTGACCCTGGGCAGGTTGTGTCTTTCAAGGAGATGATCCGTTTCATCGAGATTTTCCAATATTTGCTCATGGAATTTTTCATAGTGTTCCTTCATTATCCTTTTAATGTTCATGAGACCGACAGGATTATCCCCTCTTTCATTTCTGATATTTGTAGCTTGTGTCATCTTTTTCTTTCTTGGTCTGGCTGAAGGCTTATCAGTTTAATGATCTTCTAAGAGATCAGCTTTTGGGTTTTTTTGTTTTGTTTTCTCTATGGAGTTCCTGTTTTCAATTTCAATGATTTCTGTTCCACTTCTTTTTTTTCTCTCTCTCTTTTGTTCTGCTTACTTTGCATTTAATTTGCTCTTCTCCTTGTAATTTCCTAAGTTGGAAGCTTGGACAATTGATTTTAGAGCTTTCTTCTTGTCTAACACACGCAACCAATGCTATAAATTTCCCTCCAAGCATGGCTTTTGCTGCATCCTACACATTTGCAAAAGTTCTAATTTCATTTTCATTAATTGAAAATATTTTTAACTTTCTCTTGAGATGTCTTCTTTGATGCACATGTCATTTAGAAGTGTGTTAATTCCCTGAGTGTTTGTGGAATTTCCCAGCTGCCTTCCTGTTCTTGATTTCTAATCTCAATTTCATTATTGCCTAAAAGAAGACATTATTCAATGCATCACGGACACGACATCAAAAACTAATGATGTACTGCATGGTGACTAACATAACGTAATAAAAAATTTTTAAAAAAGAAATAAAAAAATAAAACATAAATAAAAATTTGTTAAGATGTGGGCTCTGTGCTCAGTGCAGGGTCCGCTTAAGACTCTTTCTCCTAGGGGCACCTGGGTGGCTCAGCCCATTAAGCATCTGCCTTCAGCTCAGGTCATGATCCAGGGTCTTGGGATCAAGTCCCACATTGGGCTCCCTGCTCAGCAGGAAGCCTGCTTCTCCCTCTGTTCCTCCCTCTGCTCATGCTTTCTCTGTCTCTCTCTTTCTCTCAAATAAATAAAATCTTTAAAAAAACAAAAAAGACTCTCTCTGATCTATCCCCACTAAGATAAACAAACAAATCTTTAAAAATTAGCTAAGGTGTGTTTCAAGGCCCGGCGTGCTTTCTCTTAGTGGAGATTCCATGCCACCTTGAGAAGAACGTTTGCCCTGCTGTTGTTGGAGGAAGTGGTCTACACAGGCCAATTAATGCCATTGAGCTCACCTGCTGGATCTGCCCATTCTTGATAGAAGGTGCCAAAGCCTCGAACCATAACAGTGGGTTTATCTCTTCCCTCTCGCAGTGCTAGCCACGTTTGCCTCCCATAGTTTGACCCTCTGCTGTCAGGTGCGTATGTGCTAAGGCCTGTTACATCTTCTTGGAGAATTGACCTCCTTACCATCACGCATTTAGGTGCTTCAGTTTTAACCGAGGTGGTTAGAAATGGCCTTTCGGGATGTTGACCCAACAGGTGTGAGAGCTGAGGGGGACCCACCGGGACACCTGCTGGTGGAGCTGTCTGCAGTGGGAACAGCGAGGGGGAAGGCTGGCAGGCGCCTGTGGCTGCAGCCACCAAAGGACCCATTACAGGGCAGATTGAATCCTGCCACCACTGCCTGGAACGCCAGTCCTGGCTTTGCAGTGACCCTAGAACAAGCCAAATTCATGCTTAACCCACAAGACCTGCAGATACGGCCTCAGCCACTCAGCAGCCCTTCTATGGCCCTCGCACTCCTTCTCCGAGCTCCAGCCCCCCGGCCAGCTGTCTCTCTCCCTGACCCACGCGGGGGCCCACCTCCAGGCCTGAATCCTTCTCCTCTGCTCGGGAAGCAATTCCTCCGGTTCCGTGCCCAGGCAGCTCCTGGTTCCAAGGTGTCCGCTCCTCTTGTTCAAGCTGCCCCGCCTAGTGATCTCATCCCACTTTTTATCACACACCTGCCCGCTTCCTTCGTGGAACCACACCACTGTGATGGATCTGTCACTAAGCCACGGTTTCCTGAGAGCAGGGGTGTGGTCTGTTCTGCTTTCCTGCTGTAACCCTCAGGGCAAAGGACACGGCAGCCCCTCCACTTTCGTGCTTGCAGTGAATGAAGGAGTGGGGTGTGGGGTGCAGGGGAGCAGAGCCCAGCACAGTGCATGTCATTCACAGTTAGGGAAGTGCTCAGAAACTAACCCGCTTCCCCAGTGTGACCCATCCAGCTCCAAGAGCTGGGGCCAGCTCTGACCACGTCTGGCTCCTCGGAGCAAGGCTGCCTCAGGGCCCCAGGGGAAGGACTGCCTGAGTCCTGAGGACAAGAGTCAGCACCCCCTTTGCTGCTGAGTGGGGTCTCCTGAGCTGGGACCCCCACCATCGTACAGGCAAGTGCATCCAGATGCCTCCACACACACATTTTGTTCTCCCCCCCAGCGGGGCGTCCCCACAGCTCTGCAGGGAAGCTGTCGCAGTGTCGCTGTGGCAGGATGCCTTCCCATAGCCAGGCCCTGCTCCATCTTTAAATAATTCAAACACTGAATCCTTGCAGATCCCCGCAGGCTGGGCGTCCTCCCGGGAAGCAGTTGGAATAAGAAGAAAGGGCTGCCTCTCAACCCTGAGTTCAAGAGATGGCCAAAGCTTTTAATTTAGTTCGATGGATTTAATATCCTGCATCCTGGGAGCTGAGCTCAGTGTGATCCTGGCTCCGCGCCTCCCCGCTAAGCCGACACCAGAGCAGTGCATCACGGGGCCGGGAACAGGCATGAAGCGCTGGCTCTCCCTGGCCCTTTGCGCCGGAGCTGTTTGCAGGGACGAGTGATGGGCTCCATCTGCGGGAGCCCCAGCTGCTCGCTGCTGCAGTGGCAGGACTGTGCCGCCGTGTTATTGGGGGTGTTCATCGGGGCAGAGAGCAGATGGGGTGGACCACTGTTTGCTGCCACGTGGGAGATTTTTTCGAAAGGGTCCGTTCTCCACATTATCCTCTGCCCCCACCAATGAAGACCCTTACCACTGGGTCTCCTACAGGGCGTGTGCCTCCCCTAGGGACTCACTGGGGGATGTGACCTGTCCTTCGAAGTGCTGTGGTCTGAAGGAGGATGGGCTGCTCCCATTGGCTTAGACCCATCATGTCCCTCCAGAGCCAGAGGGCAACCTGCAAGCAGGCCCCATGGGTCCCATGCTGTTTTGTCCTGGTGGTCCAGTCTGAGCCCAGACCGCAGAGTCAGCAGTTAGGGACCCGGGCTGCTAAGGAAGGAGGGAAGGGAAGTGTGGCTGGGGGCAGGAGGTGGGAGACAGACATAGTGCTACCCCAGAGCTGATGGGGGCCTTGTGGGATGGGACTGTTATGGCCAGGCTCTTTCTGTCCCCTTTGTTCCCTTGCCCCAGGCCCTGGCAGCCCTTTCCTTGCCTGGGAGAAAGCAGCTGCCCCACGTGCAGCCCCAAAATGTCCCTCTCGGGGCATCCTTCCACCTCTGAAGATGGGACGCTCACCTCTGCAGGACAGGCACCCCATGGAAGGGCCTTTGATGGGTATACTAAATCTCACCTTCGCTGGAGGGACCCATGGACGTGGTGGTTCCCAGGGATGTCTCCTAGTAGCAGCAAGGAGGGCACTGTAGGGCCGCCTCGCCCCCTGAGCAAGAAGCTTCATGCCTCAGCCTGAGTGTGCAGGAGGTGGGGGGTGCGAGGCCGGCAAAGGCACCAGGGCCCTTCGTTTCTGAAATGCACTTTGCATCTTTCCTGCAAGGAGACCCAAACTCTGCACTGGCGCTCTGCTATCTTACCGACGGGGCGGTTTCTCGGGGCTGGTCTCGCGCGGTCCCGGGATGCACAGCACAGAGAATCATCATTCGCACCACCAGCGTTCAAGCCTCACATAGGTCCACAGTGTCCCACCTGAGCCCTCAGAGCAGATGCATTCCAGCGTCAGAATCTTCTAGAAAGGGGACAGGTACCCTTGCCCTGTGCCAGGTGACGTCCTCCAGCAGCATCCGGCATCTCCAGAGAGTCACATCAGTGTCCACGAAACACACAGGCAAGTAAAGGCTATTTGTGACTTCATGGTGTTTCACAGCAGCTTTTTCTGCCAAAGGAATGTCTTTACTTTCCATACGGAAAGCCGGTTGGTCGTACCACACTCGTCACAGGCCGTGCTTCCTCCCACGCATGGTCTGCATGTCCGCTCTGCACCTGTCGACACCATGCTGTAACTCCCTACAACCTTTTAGTGTATATTAATTATCATATGGTAAATCCCCCTCTTTCTTATTTTTATTTAATATTGTCTATTTTTTTTAGTCATTTACATTCTGTTCAGATTCTAGGATCAACGTGTTCTTTGACATGAATAATTTTGTTACAAGTTTGATCATTCATCACTGAATGGATACTCTCTATTTGGGGAGAATTGTCATTTCAAGATATTGGGGATAACCACCTAAAACACGGTGCATGTCTCGAATTTAAGTCCTTTAAGTTTTTCAGCAGAAGTGTATTTTCTTCCTTAAAAAAAAAACTGATTAATTTTGGTAGGTTGATTACTAAGAAACATAGTTTTTACTGTTTAATGATTATTACAATTTCTGACTCTATTAGCCAGAGTTCTCTGAAGAAACAGAACGTGTAGGATACGTGGAGATGTGTACAAGAGATCTGTTACAGGAAATGGCCCACGTGGTCGTGAAGGCTGAGCAGTCCCAGAATCTGTGTCCACCAGCTGGAGACCAGGGCGGCCACTGGTACAACTTGGTCCCATCTAAAGCCTTGAGAACAGGAGCTCGAATGTCCAAGGGCAGGAGAAGATGGGTGTCCCAGCTCGTAAGAGAGAGAGAATTCTCCCCTCCTCCACCTGTTCCTTCTGTCCCAGCCCTCCAAGGCTTGGGTGATGGTAGCTGGCACAGGGAAGGCGGACCTTCTTTATCCTGATTCAGACACTGACCTCTTCCAGAAACCCTCACACACACCCAGAAATAATGTTTATCGGCCATCTGGGCCTCCCTTAGCCCTGTCACAGTGACACAGAGAGTGACCCTCACGCTAATTGCTTAGTGGGTTATGATGAACTCATATGTAGGTTCTCACCATCCTGATGACTTTTCTTATCAATTCTGAGAGTTCGTTCTGTCCATTCTCTCCGTGACCTGCTCTGTGTAAGCACTCATCCAATCCACACGAAAGGACGACTTGGGCTCTTCCCCCCAGTTGGATAACTCATCCTCCCAGCCCTACCCCCACCCTTAAGACAGTGTGGAAGGGGCAATTCCGATCCTGTCTCTAAAGGGAACGAACCGGTCTGTAGCGTCACCAGGGATATGATATTTGCATGGTTGGAGAGAAACATGTTTTTGGATTCCGTGTTTTCACTTTTATTCCTAATCTGCTAACATTAGGGTGTTAGTATGGTTATGCACTGCTTGGTGAGTTGGTCTTAAATATTAGAGAGTTACGATTTTATTAAAGATCTTTCTTTGTGAATTGTGATATGTAGTTTCTTTTTAAATTTCTTAATATGATAAATTTCATTAAAGGATTTTTTCTGATGTCATAAAAACAAGTGCATTCTTGAAATAAACTTGGGGTAAATACCACCTGGCCATATATGCTATATTTTTATATACTGCTAAATTCAATTTATTATATTTTACTTAGGACTTTTGCATCTATTTTCACAATGGAAATTTACCTATACTTTTATTCTTTGTATTGCCTTTGTCCATTTTTGGTATCAAGGCCATTTCTGTTTTATAAAGAGAACTGGGAAATGTTCTCACCGCCCCCCCCCCAAATTGGAAAGTGATTATTTGTTCCTTTAAGGTCTTGGGAATCTTACCACCCAATCCTCCCTTCCTGGTGCCTCAGTGGAATTCGGGATGGTGGAGAAAAGTAACAGAAAGAGTTCTGAGTAACGTTGTAATTTATAAAATGGTTATAGATCTTTCTGGAATGTTTTCCTCCTCTAGTAAATGTTGGTATTTTACAATTTTCGATAAAATTTCCATTTCGTCATAGATATTAAATTTATGGGCACAAAATTGGCTCTAAGACAGTATTCCCTTATATTTTCAAGCTTCACTGTAGCTCTGAGATGTTTTGTCCGTGATATTTCAATCCTCACTGTTGATCCATATTTTACATGCCACTTCCCCTCAAGTTCCCTTTTGTTCATCCACCGTTTTAAACAAACTTCTTTTGGTTTTCTTGATCTTCTCTATTTTTTAATATTTTATTAATTTCGGCTTTTAGCTTTGTCATTTTTTCTCCCGGATTTTGTTTCATTCTGTTCTGCGGGGTGTGTGTAAGCGAGCGTTCAGACTAATGTTTATTCTGCCAAGTGATTGGGTTGAACATCAGTGACATTTTTCTCTTTACTTCCTATTTTTTTAAAAGATTTTATTTATTTATTTGACAGAGACAGCCAGCGAGAGAGGGAACACAAGCAGGGGGAGTGGGAGAGGAAGAAGCAGGCTCATAACGGAGGAGCCTGATGTGGGGCTCGATCCCACAACGCCGGGATCACGCCCTGAGCCGAAGGCAGACGCTTAACCGCTGTGCCACCCAGGCGCCCCTCTTTTTTTTTTTTTTAATGTGAACATGCGATTGATGAAGAGCCAGTCAGAAACCATTAATTTTTTAGCACACATATCCACCCTAATATGAAAGTTGTTCTATCTTTTCGGTGAAGAACGTGAAACCTTCAGGTGCTCCTCCATTCTCCCCTCCTCTCCTTCCTTACTGAACTCTCGACACAGCCATGTGGAGATCCTGTTTTTTCATATTTCGATTGTTGTGCTCTCAATATAGGATCCTATCATCAGCAAACAGATTATTTTACAGCTTCCTTTCTAATTTAAGTGCCTTTATCGCTCTTTCTTGTTTCTGATTTCTCTCGCTGGCCCTTCAGTATATGCTGAATAGAAGCAGTGAGAGTGGGCATCCTCGTCTCCTTCTGGACCTTCGAGGAAAAGGTTCCCATCTTCCCGTTGATTATGGTACTAACTGTGGGCTCTTCGTAAGTGTTCTTTTTATGTCGAGGAGACTTCCTTTGGTACCTATTTTGGTGACAGTCTTTATCACAAATGAATGCTGAACTTTGTCAAATGCCTTTTCTGCACTTACGGACAGGTTCATGTGGTTTCTATCCTTCCTTCTGTTAATGTGATCCATCACGCTGATTGATTTGTGCATGTAAGGAGCTTGCATCTAGGGACAAATCCCACCTGGTCATGGTGGGAAATCTTTCGGGAAAATTTGGTGTAAAAGCTTTTTGATATGTTGTCGAATTGCTTTCATCCTATACATAGAAAACTGAAGACTCCACACATGAGTAAATAAATTCAGCAAAGTTACAGGATACAAACTCAACACACAAAAATCAGTTGTGTTTCTTTACACTAACAACGATCTGTCTGAAATCAAGAAAACAATCCCATTTATGATAGCATCAAAGAGAATAGAATATTTAGGAATAAATTTGACCGAGAGGGTAAAAGTTCTACACACTGAAAACTATAAGACACTGATAAAAGAAATTCAAGAACAATATAAACAAATCAAAAAATAATCCATATTCATGGACTGGAAGAATTAATATCGTTAGAATGTCCATATTCCCCAAAGTGATATACACATTCAATGCAATCCCTATCAAAATCCCAGTGGCATTTTTTCACAGAGATAGGAAAGATGATTCTAAAATTCATATGGAATCACAGAAGACTCCAAATGGCCAAAGCAATCTTGAGAAACAACAGAGTGAAAGGCATCACAATTTCTGATTTCAAATTATATTACAAGGCTATGGCAATCAAAAAAGTATGGTATTGGCATAGTAACAGACACATAGACCAATGGACAGAAGAGAGCCCAGAAATAGGCCCAAGCATAAAGAGTCAACTGATTTTTGGCAAAGGTTCCAAGAATACCCAAAGGGAAAAGGACGATCTCTTCAATAAATTGTGCTGGGAAAACTGGACAGCCACATGCAAAAGAAAGAAATGTGGATCTCTTTCTTACATCAAACACAAAAATCAACTCAAAGCAGTTTAAAGACTTAAATGTAAGACCTGAAACCGTAAAACCAGTAGAAGAAAACATAGGCAAAAAGCTCCTTGACATCAGTCTTGGCAATGAATTTTTGGGATATGGCAACAAAAGCAAAAATAAACAAGTGGCATCGCATCAAACTAAAAAGCTTCTGCAGCAAAGGAAACTATCAGTAAAATAAGAAGGAAACTCTGGACTAGGAGCAAATACTTGCAAAGCATATGTCCAACAAGGAGCTCATATCCAAAATATGTAAGGAACTCCTATAACTCAACAGCAAAAAAATAAACAACCTGATTAGAAAGTAGACAAAGGACCTGAACAGACATTTTCCCAGAGAAGACGTACAGATGGCCAACAGCTGTCTGAAAAGGAGCTCAACATCCCTACTCATCAAAGACACGCAAATAAAACCCGAGAGATTTCACGTCACACCTGTCAGAATGGCTATTATCAAAACTACAAGACGCAACAGGCGTTGGCGAGGATGTGGAGAAAAGGGAGCCCTTGTGCACTGCTGGTGGGAATGCAAACTGGCGCAGCCACTGCGGAAAACAGTATGGAAGGTCCTCAAAAAGCTAAAACTACAACAGCCATATCGTTCAGTAATCCCTCCTCTGGGTTTAAACCCTAAGGTAATAACACCAGTTGCTCAAAGAGGCTCATGCTTGTTCCAGCATCTTCAAAATAACCAAAATATGAAAACAACCTAAGTGTTCGTCCGAGGATGTTCAGGATGCGTGAAGACACAAGTACAGGAGTGCGGTGATGGAGACAAGTTAGCGATCGTGCAAGATGCGGGAGTCTGGGGAAGCAGCTACCGCTCAACAACTGCGTTAACAATACCGTATCAAATACGGGAAATGTGCTAAAAGAACAGATTTCAGGTGCTCTCGTCACAAAAAAAGTGATAAGTCTGTGAGTGGATGATACATTAATTAGCTGTACTATAGTAACTATTTCACTACGTGCGTGCGTATCAAATCACCGTGTACATCTTAGATATATGCAATTATTATTCACAAAGAAAATAAACAAAATATTAAATTCTCATGTTTTAAAATATGCCACCTAAAAGCCAGTTCAGAATCAACTATAAGGTACACCGGTCTCTTCCTTACCGTTGTTCTCGACACCATGTCCTTCTTATCGGATTCCTGGTTCTCATTTCCGTGTCCTTTGTTTAGGTTCCTATTCAAGTGACTTTTCAAAAAGAGCCCACAGAAGGTAAATTTAGTTTTCTGAGTTTTCTCATGCACAAAAATCACTTTATTTTGGTCTTCTGCTTGAGTAATCGTTTTCCTGGGATAGAATTATAGAACCAAAATACTTTCTGATCTTTAAAGACATTTTCTCACAGGGCGTGGTGTTGCTGTTAGAAACTTGCCTCCAAGAAGGTCCGTGTTCTGTTCCAGGAGTCCGCCTTTGTTGTCGGGATATGCTACTAACGATTTTTGGACAGTTTCCTAATTTTTGGAGTGCTGGCGTTTATCCAGAATGTACCCAAGGGCTTGCATTTTTTTTCTTAGTCTATTTTGTCCCACAGTTGATTCTTTTGAATTTAAAAGCCCATGGCTTTTCTCAGCACAGAACAAATTCTTCTTTTCATCTGTGAGCATTTCCTCCCCCATTAAACTCTGCTTTCCCCTTTCTAGCCTTCTCTTGTAAATAGCCATAAGCCAATCACTTGGATGAATAATCTCATATTTGGCTATACCCGTTCTGCTATTTGGCCATCTTTTGAGGGGTTTTTTTATTATTATTTTATTTAATTAAATATCCAAGAACTCTGCTAGTTGTTATTGATGATTTTTCTTCTTATTCTTATTTCCTAGGGTGTAATCTGGGAATCTCCCCTGAATAGAATCCCAGTGCTGCCAGCTTCCTAAAGATTTAGCCGGAGGGCACCTGCATGAATGGGGCGCTCTGGCTTCTGTGGGGCCCCGCTCTGCTTCCCTGTGCAGCCTCACAGAATGACAGGGCCTCAGGTCACCGATCTTCCCCAACGCAAGCCCCATGCAAACTCGTATCGACTGACACTGAATGTGCCAGACACCTGCACTCGGATGCTCTCAGGGTTCCCATTTTGCAGGAAGCTGGGGCCAAGCTAGCGTTCAGACCGGAAAGAGAATCCAAAGCAGACCCGGCTGTGATGCTGGAGAGACTTGCCAGCCCCTGGCTTTGTTGGGAAAGGAGTTTCAGATGATCCTTCCTGCGCCCATTTATCCAGATTGCCTGGAGGTGGCTCCCATGCTCCCTGCTCTGCCTGGCGCTTGGGCTCAGGGCTCTGGCTGGGAGCGGGATGCTCTGATCTCTGCGGGAGCTTTCTCCTGCACATTTTCATGGGTGGTTTGCCCTGGTTTCTCCATCCATCTGGCGCTGTCCCCTGTCCATAGAAATCCCGCCGCACTTCTGTGGCCACGACTTCTCTTCCTGGTTGTCATTGCTCTTACGCCCTCGTTCTCATCCTTTCTGTCCTATTCTGTCATGTTTATGGCATTTCTCACAGAAGGGGAAGTGATTACACTGCTTGGTGGGCCACTTTGGTCCAGTAAGTTCATTCTCCGATTGTACCATTGCCTCATTAAAGAGCTCTGCAAGTTCCTTATCGATGCCGGCGTCTGGCCTGAAGTCTCTGATTTGGACCCAGACCCTGGGGGGCCCGACCAGCCTCCCCCACTGCAGTGCTCTCCCAGGCTGCACACCAACCCCCATGTCATCCTCCCGACCCACGTAGCCTGCTCTTATCTCCCCCGTGCCCGAGACGAGCTGGAGAGCTGCCGGCACATCTCCCATACTGCGCTGCTATTGTCGACTGGAGTCTTTCTGCTTTTCCCCAGACTCCCCATTTCTGAAAGGGCAGGGATCACACATCCCTCATCTTTGCCCCACAATCGCTAGTCCAGGAGGTGCATGCCGTAGGCGCTCACTTTGTGGCATGCCAGCTCCCTCCTCTGTGAGACATGCCTCCCCCAGCACGTATGTTCCCACCCTGTGTGCGCCTGTCACCGTCTTCTTGCTTCTGTTATAGCAGCTTTTGAATTTTATTAGACTCATCTCTTCTCGGATCTTCATCTCACGCCAGCCTGTGACTCTCCTGGGGGCAGGGACTTAGGATTGCACCGTAACCGCCTCTAAAGGAAATGGAGAGTGTGGTGTGTAGTGAATGCTCAGAAAACCCCCCTCAGGATGAGCACGACCCCTGCGTTTCCAGCCGTCCACGAGAACGGGCCGGCACGCTTGTGTCTCTGAACCCAGGGCTGCCTGAGGGCCCCCGGCACAAGGCCTCTGCCCCCACGTGCTCCACGCGCGTCTCCACCCTGAAGGCCCGCAGCTCCGTGGCACCGGACCGGGCCTCTCCATGATTGCTATTTTTTAGCCGTGCAAAGCTGCTTCCATCAGCCGGCGTGTGAGCCGTTTGAGTGATGATGGTGTGTTGCTCTGTCCCCTCTTGGCCCCTGGAAAATGCCAGAGGAAGAACAGTAGTAGCTCGTTACATCCTCCGTGCAGGGGAGCATGGTCCCAAAGGCAACCCGTCGGGTGTGATTGTCCTCCGAGGGTGGTGGGCCGGGACCCCCAGCCGGCACCGCCTCCCCGGAGCCCGGGTCCGAGTTTGGCTATGCTGAGGCCCAGACCTCCCAGCGGCGGACGTGTGAGGGTAAGGGCGGCAGGTGCTGGGAGGCTCACGGCCTCTGACTTGGGCAGAACTCTCGTACGTCCATTGACCCACCAATCGCTGAGCTCTTTCAGTGGGATCGTAAGGTGAGGGCCATTTACCGGGCACCGCCATGAGCCACACAGATGGAACCCTCTCTAAGCCCACCTCATGAGTGTGAAATCACAGGCTCAGAGAGCATGAGACCTGGCCAGAGGTGGGGCTGGATTGAATCCAGGGCCTTGTGATTCCACAGTCCCCCTGTCTCCCCTGCCAGAGGCCGCCTCTCCACAGGCCACAGGATGCATGGAGTTTTCAAGTTCCTTCTTAAATTTTTAAAAACACTATAAAAGTTTAATACTCAAAAGTATTAAAAAAAAGCCATAAAAATACTGTCTGTCTCAGGACTAGGGATGTGTGTCCCCTCCTGGGATTGGAAGAATTATCCTCTTGTGTGAGAAAACATGTGTATCTCGTTAGATCAGTGAAGCCCGCTAATAAAGCAAATTAAAGATTGAAAACCCAGACTACCTCCCATGGTTCACAGGCTTGTGTCTGAGTCTCTCAGCTTCTGCTTGGCAGCCTGGCCTGCACTCCGTGCTCCCTCGCTGCTGTGCCTTGGGGATTTAGGGAACGTGGTTGGATAAGAGCCTCTGAGCTGGGCTCCCAACAGGCATCCCTCCAGGAGACACTCATCTTCCAGCAAATTCTCGCGGCATCACGGGTTCTCCTCTGCAGAGGGGACAGGAGAAGAAGGCAGCATGACCTTCCCACAGCTGCTCTATGCCATGGCCCTGCATGTGTCTGCCTGACCTTCTGAAAGCCCAGCACAGATGCCGATGGCCAGGGGTGGTCAGGAGGGGAAGGGCTAAGACTGCAAGAGGCACACCACCATAGCTCACCATGGAGGGGGCTGTCGCAGGATTAAAGGTGTCCCCCAGATTCTATATGGAGACCCTAACCCCCACCACCTCAAAACGTGACTGTAGGTGGCTGGAGATGGGGTCGTCAAGAGGTCTTGAGCAGGCCCTGATCCAAGCTGACTACAGTCCTTAGAGGAGACCAGGACACACACACACACAGAGGGACGACCACATGAGGACACGGGGAGAGGACGGTGGTCTACACGGCCAGGAGAGGGGCCTTGGGAGGAACCAGCCCCATCCACACCTCCAAGAGTCCAAGACCTGCTTCCCAATGGAGGAGAATCCGGACCAATGGAATATCTAAGGACCATCGAGGGGACCCTCAAGACAGGCATGGTAGGACTGTCGAACTGGCCACTCGCACTCGGCGAACGAAGCGGAGTTTGTACTCCATCGTGCCCTTGGAGGAGTTGTGAGGTCCGTGGACATTATAGAGCCCTGAGAGCCCCTGAGTTGCTCTGGATTCCTTTGCTACTAAGACTCTGGCTCCACCAGGGGACAGGCCTCCCTGACGCGGGGTTGGCCGTCTTATCCCATGTGACGGTCATCAGTCCTGCGTCCGTGCCGAGGGCCACTGCTGTTCACGGTGGGCAAGTTGGCCCCAGAGGGAGGCTTTGTATTTCCCCGTTGCTTTCTGGGGGGCTCACCCCAGCAGGGGGGATTTCCCAGGCTACAGGGCCAGCATTGCAGAGGGCCTCATGTGGTCAAGAGGGCAGAATCCCAGCCACGATCATTCATCGCCAGCGGAGTCTCTCTGGGAGCTGGGAAGCTGAGACCATTCCCCCATCCCACCCCAGCCCCGCCCCCCGGCATGGGGCAGATTGCCCTCGGCCACTGTCCTGCTTTCTCTGCTGGCTTCCAGGGTTCCTGGGGACCTGGAGTCCTGTGTTTGGCCTTAGAGACGGGGGAGGTGGCACAGGGTCACCCCGTCCCTCCGTGGCACTGCTGCAGCTCAGTGGGGCAGCCACGGGTCCTCTGGCTTCAGGAGTCGTGCAGAACCAGGGTTCGGTCCTCCTCTACCACAGGACTGGACACCTGAGCTAGGGCTCACTGGTCAGCGTGATGGCACTGGCATGGTGACACGTCATTGACAGGACAGAGAAGCACCCAGCACTCGGTGCAAAGGTGCCCAGCTGGCCCTCCTAGCAGAGCCTCTGCCCCAGACCCCAACATCCCCGTCCTGGAGAGTGACCAGACCCCAGCACAGCATGGGAACCACAGAGAGTGACCTCTCTCTTCAAGCCTTGAGTGCCCCCAGTCTGAAACTGGGGAAGATGGTGGCCCTGGGGGGGGGAGGTCACATAGTGTCCACCCCACAGCATCAGGTGTCTGAGGCCCAGCCACAGCAGCAGGGTGCCACAGTCCTCCTACGTCCCCTTGCCCTGGGGGCCGGGTCCACCCTGAGGCAAGCATACCTGGTCTGTCCCACCCCTGGGAGCTCCCTGCTGGTCCTGATGCCCCTAATCCCATGCTGGGGGGGGGGTGCTTCAGTGGGCACTGAGATCTCCAGGGCAGGCCCTGCACGGGGAGGGGACTCTGAGGCTGCTGAAACACTCTCAGTGACTCTGGCAGAGCCACACAGGGCAGGTGTGGGGAGCAGCCTGGGCCAGGGCTTCCTGGACAGCTCAGTGCTCTCAGAGGGGACCGCCTACCCAGGCACTTCTGCCCACACTGTGCCCATGCCTGTGTCCCACCGGGCAACGGGCACTTTGCAGAGGAGGGGGCTGTGTCTCATTGCCCTCTGCCCCAGGACATGGCCACGGGAATCCTCTGCAGGGTTTACTGAGCTTGACTGGAGTAAAATGGGAGACACTGAGGTCCAGTAGCAATCAGAGAGGACAGGCGTTTGAGGAGGAATGCCCCTCATCCTAGCAGACCCCACAGCTAAGTCACGCCCCTCCCTGACGAGCCACGGTGGGCGTTGCTGGCGTCCTCTCCTATGACCCTGACCAGTGACACAGAACCATCTCACGGCCCCGCAGAGGCCTGTCCCAGATCCTCTGCTTTGGACAATACACGCTGATGGTCACATCTCAGCTTCCCACCTACGCCACCCTGCATTTTCTGTGTCTGTTCCTGGTGCGTAGAACAGCTACCTCGATTACCCGCGGCGTGGTTTGCTCTGCAATCACGTGCACGGCTATCCTCATCACGTTGCCGCCCCTGGGGCACCGCTATGACCCTGGCCACGTTGGACTCATGTGCATTCATGTGTGCATCCGTGTGTCCACTCTGCGTGTATCCTTTATGCACCTGTCTGCTCACATGGGCGTTCACTCATTCAGCAACTGCCTGAGTGCCCTGCTGTGTGACAGGCACCTCCCTGCCCTTCACAGCCTGCGTCCCATCCTCTGGTTGATCGAGAACTCATGAGGGCAAGACATGCCCCGTTGTGTCCTGCACCCGCAGCCCAGCCTGGCCAGGAGCCAAAGATCTGGCCCTTCACAATTCCTTGTCCAAGTAAAGGAGCATTTTCCCACCCGGTGCGCTCCTTGTCAGTGCCTCTGCCTCTGGGCCACGTCAGGGAGGGGGAGGTGCCGGCTCCAGCTCCGACCCCAGACAGGGAGCTACAGCTCGGGGCTGACGCGCACACAAAGCCAGAAAGACAGGCTCAGTGTCCGTGGGAAGAGGGGTGCCAGCGCCCAGGCCTGCGGCACGCGGGAGCACAGGCGGGCGGCTGCCAGGTCCATCCCCTGGACTCAACGCTGCCAGGGAAACTGGGGCTGTGGCGCCAGCGTTCGGGGGTGCCCCGGTGCCCCAGCTTCCTGAGCTGCATCAGAGCACGCACGGCTCCTTTGCAGTAGCCGGACCCATGTCTGCTTCGGTGAGCACCACAGGGCGGCTTCCCTCTTCCTGTGAGCCCCGCGTCCGGAGTGCTCCCTCGGAGCCCCGAAGCCCCCGTGCACTAGCAGGGGGCGCTGGCAGTGTGGATCGTCTGTCATTCCTCATGGTCTCTGCAGCGCCCGCGGCAGGTGCGCTGTAGACGTGCTCAGGGCTGTGTGCCACCCACCCGCGGACGCCTTAGCTCAGATCTCGGAGCCGGAGCTCCGTAGCGGCCTCGTGGTTCCGCAGTGAGGCCTCTTGTGCCTGCTGCCACTGGCGGGCGTCTGCGTGAAGCAGGGAGGGCTGGGGCCTGGTGGGAGAGCAGGAAAATCAGCAGGTCCAGACACCCCATCCCTGCACGGCCCACAGTCGTGGTGTGCCCACTGTGTCTCTGCTTCTAACCTCACACTCAATTAGGCCCAGGTATCTTCACGGGGAAGGCGTCATCTTGCTGATGTCGGGGCCCTGTTCAGCCCTGCCCAGGTCCAGCCCAGAGCCGGGAATTCACCCAGCTGGTGAAGAGAGGGGAGAACCCCGCAAGGAGCAAGCCTGCGGTGGGTGGTCTGCAGGGCAAAGCCGGGCAGCACTGGGAGTCGCTGGCCGTGGGTCACGCACCTGCCTCTCCTGAGCTGTCCCTCCGTGTCTGACCGAGGGGAGCCCCCGGTGACCGCAGCCCAACCTCAGCTGATGACATCATCACCAAGACCCTGGCACCTGGTGAGCAGTGCGGCCCCGACCACGAAACCACAGCTCCACGGGGCGCAGGCTCTGTCCTGGGGACAGGGGACACAGCCCGGCCCCGAAGAGCTTGCACTGTCCTGAGATGTCTCCCTGTGGGACCCAGACGCCACCTGCCACCCTCTCCCGTTCTTCCCGTGTGATGCCCTGAGCACCTTCTGAAACTCTGAGGTGGCGGGTGCCGTGCAGAGTTCCTCCCACAATTACTCCTTTCTGGAGGAAGATTCCCTGACCTTTCCGCTGTGGGAAGTTGGCAGTCCTCAGAAGCCATCACGGCTCGGCTTACTCAGAAAATGATTTCCCGGAGGATCAGATAAAGCATGTCTGCTCAGTCCCGACCGGACTGTGGCACAGAGATATCCCCGAGTCTTGCTCAAAGTCAGCAAATCCCACAGATGGCACCTTGATCAAACGGCGAGGGCCGGCAGTAAGCTCCTTGTCGCTCCAAGCCTGCAGGGGCCCTAGCAGCGTCTCCGTAGGGAGGCAGCGTCTCCTCTCTTCTCCCCGCACGCTGCTCGCCCAGTCCCGCTCCTTCCCAGGGCCAGAACACTGGGTGCCCGTTTCTGTCACAAACCCCCCAGGGCAGACCTCCCTGCTTGCTGCCTTGTGCCTTGGGCTAAGGGAGCAAGGTCACCGTCCTCTCCAGACGGCACGTTTTCCCTACGTAATTGACTTGGATGCGCCTTCGCATCCTTCTGGCCGCGCTTGCCAACAGTAGTGGGAAAATGTTTTTGCTTGCTTCTTTTAGTAGTATATTTTGGAGGAAAAGAAAAATCTTGCAAGGCAAAAGCAGTGACTGGGACCGGATCCCAGAAAGCTGAGTGTCCTAAGGGAGATAATGGCATGAAAACCATGGCCGTGGGGAGCCCCCCAAAGGTTTAAACGAAGGGGAGACAGTCAGCTGTGGGTTTCTGATGACCGCTTGTTTGCAGTGTGCACATGGCGTGGCTTGGCAGAGACCGTTGAGAATCTGCTACGGTGTGTCAGCGTCCATCCGGCCCGAGCAACGGACACACACTTGCTGAGCTGGTGAAACACACTCGCTTCATTTCTCCTTTCATGACTGTATTTGATTTTCGCATGTGATCTTCGATGCTGTGCAGGGCAGGAAAAAGCATTGTAGCACTTAAGGGTTAAAAAAAAAAGCATTGAAATTTTTAAGTACTGTTTGTATTCCAAGGAATGTAAAAATCAAGTTTATATGCTTCTTTCTCATTCGGTTTTATTGAATGCTCAGAAAACCCCACTAGGCAGTCAGGTTAGCTGTATGTGATGGATGAGAAACTGAAGCTCAGAGAAGCTAGACTCATTCCTGGGCCAAAGCGGGACTCCTCTCTCTGGAGCCCAGACACGTTTCCACAAAACTGCCAGGCACTCTGACCCCCACGCTGCACTGCCGTGGCCAGAAGGGAGGAAAGAGACAATAATGGATATTGAAGCATCCTAAGAGGGGTTCCGCCATCCCCCTTCGTGAGCTGCCGGCACCGCCGTTGCCCGTGCTGATGCCTCCGGCCCGACGAGTCCACTTCTCAGCTGTCCTGAGACGCTCGGGGTCCCTGGGATGAATAAGGGAGTGGTCTACGGACTCGAGGGAACCTTGACGGCCACAGGACCCCCCAGGCAGGGGCGGCCCGGGCACTGAGGAGCTGCCGAGCCAATCCGGTGATTTCTTCTGACCCGCGCCTTCCCAGCGGACGCCGCCTTTCCCGGGATGCTGTCCTATTGTCCGTCACACTGGCGTGAAGCAGAGACGGTACCTGTCACCACTGCTGGACACCGTGTGCGTCCTGCTCTGTGCCTTCTCTCACGGCCGGCTTCATGGTAGGATTTCCCGGGAGCCTCCACGGTGCTCCGAGCGCTCGAGACGCGGTGACGGATGAGTCCTGGGTCTTGCCCTCTGGGGTCTTGGGAGCTGACTGAGACAAGGTCAACAGACCCCCACTGGACTGCGTGGACCCCGCGTGTCACGTGTGTAGGAAGAGAGCCGTGCGTGGGATTGCATGGTGATGGTGACGCTGACACGAGGGGCAGGAGGACCTGTACACATGCCGTTCGAGATGCCGTCTCCGGCAGCACACAGGTGGTCATCTGTGGCTGGGCGGGAGCCTCCCGGGCGAAGGAACAACTAAGCGAAAACTCTGACTCACTAGAATGCTCGTGACGTCTGTAGGACAGCAAAACGAGGGGCTGATGTTCACTAGCTCCCGCCGTGAGTGTGGTTCTCTGGGCAATACCAAAGCAATCGTGCACGATGATAACAACACAGCCACGGATGCTGCCCGGTCCTCACTGAGCACAGGCTCTTGGGAAATTCCTCACGTGCCTTATCTTCCCAGAGCTCCCATCACCCTGTGCGGGGAGGCATCGCTGCTGTCCCCACGAACCCGTGCTAACACACTGTCCGTCCGAGGACACACAGCTGCCGACCGGCTGTGGCCATTTGTCCGGCAGCCCCTTCTTCCCTCCCGACAGCTGACCCTCCTGTTTCGGGAGTCCCGAGCACGGCAGCCTCGTGAAGATGAATCCTGGCTCTGCCCGTTCCTCCCTACGTAAACGCTGCAGACGTCCCCACCCTGATGTCAGGCCACAGAGGTGTCCGCATGACCTCAGCCTGGACAGTCAGTCCGTGGACAAGGACTCGAGATCCCTGAGAACGTGACCTGGTGCAGGGACAGGTGGGCAGGTGGCCCGAGCAGGCCCTTCCCACAGCTCTCTTAACGGTCTTCTGGGAGGTGTCGTCCCTTTTAGCCGATGGAGCTGCCAGCAACAGTCTTGCCCCAGTGGAGAGAGCTCCGTTCTGAAGATGAGACCAAACAAAATCAAGCAGGACCCTCGGAGGGATAAAATGTATAAAACCAGAGCCCTGATCCTGTCATGAGTGATTCTGGATCAAACCGTGCCTGAGGCCAGCCATCCCTTGGACTGTCCAGTCACATGAGCTAATGCATTTCATTTCTGCTCGAGGCAATTTAAATTCCATTTCCTTCCTGTAACAGCAGGAGTCCTAAGAGTGTGGCAGAATCAGCACTTGAGAGCAGAACCCACGTTCTCAGAGATGACAGCAGAAGAGGCATTGGGCATCTGTACCTGTGTTCACAACAACAACCGTTCCAGACCAGCCCTGCCTGAGAAACCAGCAAGGAGCCTTCATGTTCTGGGAAGCGCGGAATCGCGTGGTCTCCCCTGGGGATAACTCTGGGCTGTGCTGTTCTGAGCGTCCCATCTGGGGACAGCGAGAATGAGCAGGGCTGGGGTGGCCGGCGGCTGGCTCAGGGTCACACAGCCCATACGTGGCGGGATCCGGGTTGAAGCAGCTTCCACTGGCTCCGTGGCCTCTCCTGGTGCCCTAGTTACACCCTGAGCATATGGTTTGTGGGCAGATTTGACCGTGTGGTTGGACCGTGAGGACTTTGCACATTAAGCAATTGAGATCTGGACCCAACTTTAGAAAAGAGGACCCGGGAGACATTTAATTCTGGGTGTGATGGACTCAGAGGCGCGCTTACAATCGGCCACATCAGTCGCAGGGCTGGAGGCGGGCTGGAGGGTGAGAGGTGGGGGCAGGCAGCCAGTTCGAGGGCTGTGACCAGGACAGACCAGGGGACAGTGGTGACAAGGGCCCACAGGGAGATGGCAACCCTGCCTCTCCCCTGTTCGGGAGGGACGTGTCCGGGAAGACCACGCGGCCTGACACCGTCACCTCATGCTCCGCACCAGGGGCGGTCCCAGGCACTGCCACACCCTGAGCCCATCCTTCCTCTGGGCTTCCCCAGGGCTCGGAGGCACACACTCCAATACCACCCCCGAGTCCCCGGCACCACCAAAGAGACACATCATTCTTTGCTTTTTTTAAAAATAGACTTGATATTTTTGTGCAGTTTTAGGTCTATAGCAAAACTGAGCAGAAGGTATAGAGTTCCCACATACCCCGGCCCCCCACACTCAGCCTCCCCCACGATCAACATCCCCCACCAGAGTCCCACCGGGGACATCTATTAAAATCCACAAACCTACGTTAGCACGTCACAATCCCCCAGAGTCCGAAGTCTGACCTCAGGACCCTCTCTGGGCTTGGACAGATGTGTGATGATGAGTGGCCACCACTGTAACCCCGGACAGGGAAGTTTCACTGCCCTGAACACCCTCTGGGCTCCGTCTGCTCATCCTTACCTGCCCCTCCCCCCTGCACCCACGCGTCCCTTCACTGTCAGCTCGGTTCGCCTCTCTCAGACGTCGCAGAGCTGGAGTCTTACAGCATGTGGCCTTTCCCACTGGCCTCTTTCCCTGACCGATGTGCATTAAGGTTCCTCATGTCTTTTTTTTTTTTTTTAAGATTTTATTTATTTATTTGTCAGAGACAGAGCACAAGCTGGGGGAACAGCAGGCAGAGGCAGAGGGAGAAGCAGGCTCTCCGCTGAGCAAGGAGCCTGATGCAGGACTCAATCCCAGAACCCCAGGATCACGACCAGAGCCAAAGGCAGATGCTTCACCGACTGAGCCACCCGGGCGCCCCAAGTTTCCTCCACGTCTTTTGTGGGTTAACAGTTTATTTCTTTCTGTTACTGACAAAACTGCACTGTCTGGATGGACCACACTGTGCTATCCGTGCTTCCCCTGAAGGACTCTTGGCTGCTTCCAGGTTTTGGCAATTATGAATAAAGTTGCTATCAACAGTCACGTGCAGGTTTTGTGTGGACATGTTTTCAACTCCTTCGGCTAAATACCGAAAAGCACGATTGCTTGATCCTGTGGTCGGAGTACATCTAGCTTTGTAAGAAACTGCCAAGCCATCTTCCACGGCGGCCTTGCCCTTCTGCGTCCCCACCAGCCACGGACGGGCGCTCCTGTCGCTACGTGTCCTCCCCACAGCGGGTGAAGCCGGGTTCAGATTTGGGCCCTTCTGGTAGGTGTGTAGTGTATCTCATTTCCGATGGTTCTCTGTTTTATATTAGTTATTTTTCAAAATCATCACACAGTACGTACACATCACTTCTTTTGGTACGCCGTTCTATGAACTTTAACACCTGTCATGACGATGTCACCACCATGACCATCAAGATAGCCCAGGTCACCCAAGACGTGCCCTCATGAACTATTGATATAAACAGAAAACCAGTGAGTTTCATGTAAGTGGACACATAAAGAATGTAAGGTTTCACAATGACCTTCCTTCTTCTGACATAATGTCTTTGAAATGTATCCAATTGTTACATCTGCAAGAGGTTCCCTTTATACTGAGTAGTATCCCAGTGCATGCGTGTATCCGTTCGCTTATCCTTCACCTTCTGAAGGATGTTTGGGTTATTTGCAGCTCAGATGGCTGCTGATAAAGTTGCTGTGAAAACCCACACGTGTGCGAGCACTGTTCCAGCCCCTCTGCTCCCTGTCTCTGCTCCCTGTGCATGTCTGTCTGTGGGTCTAACGTTCCTCTGTAGAAGGACACGGTTCATGCTGGATTCGAACCCACTGGATTACCTCTGTAAAGACCCTACGTCCAAATAAAGCCATATTCTGAGGCCCTCGGGGTTTGGACTTCAACATACAAATTATAGATCAGCGCAATTCGACCCATTACACTTGCCTGTTCATTCTCTTCAGAGTCGCTCACAGCAAGAACTTATAATTTTTATGAAGTCTAATTTATCTTTTTGTTTTCTTTTATGGATCTTGGTTTTGGTATCATGTCCTGTCTCAGAAGCCTTCACCCAATGGCTGGTCTCCTGTTTTTCTTCCAAAGGGTTTACTGGTTCATGTTTTGCTCTGAGATCAGTGATACGTTCTGAGTTAATTTTTGTATAAATGTGCTACTAGGCTGAGGATCACGCGTTTGGCGTATGAACCACCAACTCTTCCAGTGCCGTTTGTTGAAAAAACTATTCCTTCTCCACTGACTTATTTTTGCATCATTATAAAAAGCCCAGTAGTCGTATTCGTGTGGGCCTCTATCTGGACTGTATAAGGTCAGTCGGTTCATATGTCCGTCCCTTTGCTAAACCATCCTGTCTTGATTACTGTACCTTTAGGGTAAGTCTTAAAACGGGACAGTGTAATTCCCAACTTTATTTTATTCAAATGTGTTTTTGTCTATTCTGATTCCTTTGACATTCCATGCAAATTCCGGATGTATCTTGTCTACAGCAACATTCATTCATTTAGGTCATTATTTTTTTTTTAAAGATTTTATTTATTTATTCGACAGAGATAGAGACAGCCAGCGAGAGAGGGAACACAAGCAGGGGGAGTGGGAGAGGAAGAAGCAGGCTCACAGCGGAGGAGCCTGATGTGGGGCTCGATCCCAGAACGCCGGGATCACGCCCTGAGCCTAAGGCAGACGCTGAACCGCTGTGCCACCCAGGCGCCCCCATTTAGGTCATTATTAAAAGCTCTCAACCATCCTATATTTTCCAGCATTTGAATTCTATATATATCTTATAAGATTTGTACTTACGTATTTCACTTTCTTGAGCTATTTCAAATGATATATTTAAAATTTTTTTTATTTCCAAATTATTTATTACTAACATGGAGAAATCTATTGATCTCTGTGTGTGCTGACCTTTTATCCTGCAAGCTCGATAAATTCACTTCTTGGTTCTAGAAGGCTTTTTGTGTATTATTTGAAATTATCCATATAGGCAGTTTTCTCTTTTCCTTTCAATCTGTATGTTTTTATTTCTTTTTCTTGCTGTATTATAAGGGCTAGAATTTCATTGTCATGCCAAATAGGACTCATGGGAGGAGACTTCCTAGGTTGATCCTTAACTTTAGGGGGAAATCAGTATGTCTTTGACCATTCGGATGTTAGCTGTAACTTTTTGTAAATGTCCGCCATCGGGTTGAGGAATTTCACTTACAGAAGTTTGTTTTGAACGGTTTGCTTTTCATTATGAATGGATTCTGGGTTTTGTCAAATGCCTATTCTGCACCAGTCAATACAGCCATGCGGTGTTACTTTTCAAATAGTTCATATAGTAGGTTACATTGATAGATTTTTAAAATATTGACCCCAGTTTGAATTCCTGAAATAAACCCCAGTGGATTGTCATGTTTTAATCTTTTTCTATGTTGCCAGGGTCAATTTACTAGCAGTTTTTTTTAGAATATTTGCATATATGTTCATGAACAGTATCTGTCCGTCGATGTCTTTTTGTGTCCTGTTTCTGTCCGGGTTAGTTATCAGGATGACACTTACCTCGTAAACGGACGTACAAAATATTTCTGTCTCCTCAAGAGGCTGTGTAGATTTGGTGCTATTTCTTTTTTAAATATTTGGTAGAATTTACTGGGGAAATAATCTGGGCTTGAACATTCATTTATCAGAAATTTTTATCTAAAAATCTAATTCCTTTAACAGTGATAGGACTATTTAGGGCATCGATTTTATCTTGGGTATTTTTGGTAGCTTGTGTCTTCCAAGGATTTTGTCTATCTCATACAACTTGTTGAGTTTATATGTGTAGATTTGGTTGTCCCTTCTTGTCCTTTTGATGTCTGCAGGATCTGGTTTTAAAAACAAACACACACACTTTTGAATGGGTAATTTTAACTTTTCTCCTATTTTTTTTATCAGCCTTGCCAGAGGCTCTCGAATTTATTCATCTATACAAAGAACCAGCTTTTGAGTTTCTCCAATTGTTTTTGTTTCCAGTTTGATTAATTCTGCTGTCTTTTTTTTTCCTTGTTGCTATTTTATTATTTTTTTAATAAAAATTTTTTATTATATTATGTTAGTCACCATACAGTACGTCCCTGGTTTTTGATGTAAAGTTCCATGATTCATTACTTGTGTATAACACCCAGTGCTCCATGCAATACGTGCCCTCCTCACTACCCATCACCAGCTCTTGTCTTTACAATTCTTTCTTTTGCTCGCTGTGAGTTTACGTTGCTCTTCATTTTTAGTTTTCTAAGGTGAAACTTAGATTGTTCATTTGAGATGTTCATTCTTTTCTAACGTATACATTTAATGTTTTAAATTTTCTTTTCAGTGCTGCGTTACTACTCCCCATTAGTGGGGATGACATGGGTATGTTGTATGTTCACTGTTGTTCAGTTAAAAGTGTTTTCTAAGTCTCCCCTGGAGACTTCCTCTTTGACCTAATGATGATTTGAAAGTGTAAAATTTCTAATTGTTTGGAGATTTTCTTGTTAGCTTTCTATTATTGATTTCCAGTTTAATTCCATTATGATCAGAAAACATACTTGATATTATTACAATGATCTTTCTTGATGTCCTATGTGCATTTGAAAGTATGTGTATTTTTTCCTGTTGAGTATAGTGTTCTTAAAGGTCAATTAGACGCAGTGGCTTGCTAGATTGTTCACTTCTCTATCCTTGCTGAGTTTCTATCTGCTGGTTCCATATCTTACTGACAGAGGAGAGTTAAAGTCTCCAACTGTCATGTGGATTTATTTCTTTTCCCTTCCAGCTCTCTCAGTTTTTGCTTCATATATTTTGAAAAGCTTTAGTTACATGCATATGCATTTAGGACCGCTACGTTTTCTTGGTGAATTAACTATTAATAATTATGCAATGTCCTACTTTATCCTGGGTAGATTTGTTTGTCCTGACATTTATTTTGTCTGACATTAATATAGTGAATCCACTTTTCTGATTAACATTCACATAGATAACTTTTTCTAAACTTTTAATCTATTTGGATCATTCTATTTGAAATGAGTTTCTTGTAGGCGGCATATAGATAATTCTTGTTGTTTCATCCAAGCCCTGTCTTTAAATAGCGTATGCAGACCATTTTTGCTTACGGTAATAATTTATATATTTAGATTTAGTTCTACCATTTTGTTATTTGCTTTCTGTTTGTTCCCTCCATTTCGTTTTGTTTCTTCTTTCCTGCCTTTTCTTGGGGGGGTGGTATTTAAACATTTTTTAGTGTTATCTATTGTTTTTTACTGCTTTTCTTAATATAGGTTGACTTTTCAAAATGGTTATTCTAAGGATTGCCATGTACACACTTCACTTCTCATGATTTACCTGGAGGCACTGTTATCACTTCTCTCTCTTTGCGTGATCGTCATCCTATATATTATCCCACACACATTAACAACCTCACCAGACAATGGCGCAATTTTTTACTTTCCGTCAACACGTATATTAAAGAATTCAGAACACAAAATAGTCTATTCCATTTACCCATATATTTACCACTTCTGGTGTTGTCCTCATTTCTAATGTTCTAATTTTCCTTCTGTATCTTTTCTCTTCTATCTCAAGATTTTTTGTAAGGAATTATCTTAGCAGAGTTCTTCAGGCAATACATTTTCTTTTTCTTTTCTTTTTCTCAAGATTTTATTTATTTATTTGGCAGAGAGAGAGCAAGAGGGGAAACACAAGCAGGGGGAGTAGCAGAGGAAGAAGCAGGCTTCCCACCAGGCAGGGAGCCCAATGCGGGGCTCCATCCCAGGACCCTGAGACCATGACCAGAGCCAAAGACAGACGCTTAACGGCCGAGCCACCCAGGTGCCCCTAGGCAATACATGTTCCTGATTTTCCTTCAACTGAGAATGTCTTCCTGTTGTCTTTATTCCTGCAGGTATTCTCTCTGGATACACATCTCTGGGCTCTGACAATTCTCTTCTGCTGCTACTTGACCAACATGGTGCAGCTTCCATCTTGCCTCCAGGGTTTCCCATGAGAAAACCAAACCCTTTCACATGGCTTACCTACTATAGGTAATTTCTGCTGCTTTCAGAATTTTGTGTGTGTCTAGTTTTTAAAGTTTGATTGTGATATGCGTGGTCATGGAGTTCTTTGAGTTTATTCTCTTTGGGGTTTCCTGAGCTTCTTGATTCTGTTGGTTTATGCATTTTTCTAAATTTAGAAAGTTTTCATCAATATTTTTTCAGCAGCATGCTCTTTCTCCTCTCCTTGATTCTGGTGACACAATGTTAAGCCTTTTGTTATTGTCCCAAAGGTAGCCTGAGGGTCAGTCCATGTTTCAAATCCTTTTCTCTTTTGTTCAGCTAGTTTCTATTGATCTGTCTCTGAGTTCAGTGACTCTGTTCCCTGTCACCCCTATTCTGCTATTAAGCCTTTTGGTGAGGCTTTTTTTTTTTTAATCTGCTTTTTGTCAGGACTTAAATTTCCATTTTCTAATCTTTGATTTGTGATTGCTCAGTGGGATATTTTAATAATAGCTGCTTTGAAATCTCTGCCAGGTGATCCTAATATCTGTATGGTCTCAGTATCAGTCTGTTGATTGTCTCCTCCCAGGAGAATTGAGATTTTCCTGGTTCTTCACATGCTAAGCAATTTTAGATTACGTCCTGGACATTTTGAACGTTGTTACGAGACTCTTGAGTTTTGCTCACGTCCAGTGGAGAATGTCATGGTTCTCTTTATGCAGACAGTTGATCTGCTTATATTCAGCTTGCAAATTCCATTTTTCCCTCTGGGCTGGCTGTGGTGGGTGGTCAGTTCACTTTTCTGAGTCTTAGCAATTTTGTTCCTATCTGCCCCACACCTGGTCACTCAGTGGCTGATCTAGGGCCTGGCCTGTGGTCTTAGGCTCAGAATGTTTGGAATGCTCTAAGGGGTGATATCTGTGTGTGCACAGCTTGTGTACAGGGAGGTGCTGAGCCTAAGAATTCATAAGCAATCCTATGGGTCACTTTCCCAAGTTCCTCTGCCAGAAAACTGAGACAGTAATTACCTGCTCTGCTGCACATGGCTGCAACCTCACCCTCATTCATGGTCAAGCAAGGGAATAGAGAAGGAAAAGAAGCATGTGGGGCTGGTCTCCCCTTCTGGGACCTCAGGTCTGCAGTGCAGGGAGGATGGTCACCCCGTCCCAAAGCTGTGGTCCCCGTGGACGCTGTTTCTGGCTGCAGGTGTTGCCTCCAAGTCACTGGTTAAGAGACTGGGGCATGAGAGAATGGAGAACTTAAAAATAGGAAAGAAGATGGGGGATTTATCTTCTCTGTGTTTGGAGTTCTCTTTCTTGGTCCTTGAGGTATAACCAGAGTGTCTCCTAGAACTCTCTGTAGCTGCCCGTTTCTGGGTTTCTAATGCATTAAAGAGCTGGAAGAGACCAGAGTGGGAGAAACGCTGAGCTTCATTCACCACACATGGGATTCTGGAGGTCCTTCCCAAAGCATCTGCTGCTACTCACCTTCCACAGTCTTCAGATCATTTCCCCACGTAACCTGTGCACCTTTCACAGTGCAGTCAGTGGGAGAGTCCAACGACCCAGATCCAGAGCTGCGTCTGCTTGGTTTTGCATCAAACACACTTACACAATTTTTCTCAAGCTTCCTCTACTCAGTCGTCAGGGCTTATGGTGTCCATTCTGACCAGAGCTGAGCACCGGTAACTGTTGGCATCAGGTAGCATGTCTTGATGAAATTTTCTACATTTTGTCTTTTGTAGCATTAAAAAATATACCCATGTCGTTTTATTGATTTTGATTTGGAAACATTTTTGAACACTTTTAATAGAATTCTTGCTCAGTGTGTCCCAGACCCAAGTGTCAGGTAATAAGCTGAGAAAAATAAAAAAATGGATTTACTTTTCTTTTAAGAAAATCAATAAATCACAAGAGATGAATGTAATTTTTAAAAAAAAAACCAAAGAAATGGGAGTCTCTGCCTTATGGTAACATGCATGTTGGAATAGAGAATGGTGTCTGTGGGACAATCCACGTGGGGCCCAAGGAGGTGGCAGCCTGAGCTCAGAACACACATTCTGGAAGACTGATGACCTGTGGCCTCAAGCCTTGGTGGTAAGACCTCACCCGGAGTCCTACACCTTCCCAGCGTGGCCAGGCTACAGTTTCTCCCTAATAGCCTCCCACCATCTACAGCATTCCCCATGTTTGTCCCCACCTTTCTCAGGGGTTCTGCCGCCAGGCATAAATTCTTTAAAGACACACTCACCTGTTCAGGACCAGGGCACCTGCTCCCTGCAGGACACCTGCCTAGATCAGGTGGGCACATGTTGACCCTTCACTGGCAAGATCCTAAAGACTGAGTGTGATTGATACTCCCACTATACCCTGGCCTATGCGTCATCCACAGCGGGTTGGGCTGGGTGCAGACAATCTACAAACATTGGGGCCCCCTGCCTCTGTCCCTGCCTTCAGTTCTTCAGATCCCCATGTCATGGAGGCTGGGCTGCAGCAGGAAAGGACAGGCAGGGCTTTACAGGCTACAGGGGGGAGGATGGACTCACACTGGCCGGACTAGGGAAAGAAAGGTGGAGGGAACTGGGGGTGGGAAGGCCAAGGTGGAAGTGAACCTGACCTGGTAAGGAGGGTGCCAGGCGAAAAGGCTCCTGACAGCCCCGGAGAAAAGCCAACATACATGGCGTGCGTTGCACACACACACGGAGGAAGTGTGTAGGCACATGTGTAGCACATATAAGTGGGCGGATACGCAAAGTGAGAGGGTAACACGTGTTCTGCAGACATCATCGCTCTGGGAGGGAGGTTAGGGAAAATTCATCATGCATCACAGGGTGGCCAGCAAAGCCACAGTCAGATGACACCTCGCACCCCCCACCACTTACACACACACACACACACACACACACACCAAGAAATAGCATGTGTTGGCAAAGACATACATTGTTGGTGGGGATATGCAATGGGGCAGCCGCTCTAGGAATTCCTGGAAATGTTCAACAGCAAGTTACCGTGTGACCCAGAAATTACACTACTATATATACCCACACACCCCGAGAAGTGAAAGCATATGCCTCCACAAAGACTTACACACAAACACTGATAGCAACATTACTCATAATAGCCAAAAAGCGGGAGCAACGCAAATGCCCATCAGCTGGGGAGCAGACAGGAAATGCGGTCTCTCCATACAGGGGCAGCGTTCAGCCGCACAAGGGAGTGACGCACGGACCCAGGCCACAGCGTGGGTGACGCGGGAACAGCGAGCTCGGTGAAATGACAGACGCAGGGGTCACATCATGAACGACCCCACGTGCCTGAAATGTCAAGGAAGGCAAGTCCACGGGATGGAGCAGGTTGGTGGGTGCCAGGAGCTGGCAGAGTGTAGGGTGGGGAGTAATGCCGACGAGCCTGAGGTTACCTTCTGGGCAGATGGAAACGTTCTGGAAGGAAGTAATGCTGATGGGTGTAAAACCTTGCGAGTGTACGAGAGAACCCTGAATTCCACACTTCCAGATGGTGACTTCTGTGGTACATGAACCACGTATCAATGTCTATAAAGCAAAACAGGCGGGAAGGTGAGGGAATCCTCACAGAAAAAGAGGGCAGTTGTCTAAGGGAGGTCTCGCTCCCTGCAGAGGAGCTGCAAGTCCGAAGGCCCAGGGGCAGGAATGTCCCTGCTGGTTTGCAGAAGAGCAGGGATGGAGAGAGGCGTGCAGGGAAGAGCAGTGAGGAGACCCGAGTGAGAGCGGGCAGGCCTCGCAGACCGGAGCCGGCTCTGAGCAACTTTCAGAGAGGAGCTTAGGGTGGGAAGGGATGTGCTGATTCCTGCCAGTGGAATCCAGGAGCAGGAGGAAGTGCTTCAGGAATACAGAGCAGCGGGATGGACTCGGCCGAGTGGATGACAGAGCCTTACGGGGTCTGGTGCTGGGTAAGGAAAACAAGGGTAAAGCACCCAGGCAGGTCAGTCCAGGAGGCGTGAGGGCAGGAGGGTTGGCGAGGTCATTGGTGTTTGGGGTGAAGCCAGAGATGAGGGTTCACCGTAAGAGCTCTGGTGATGCAGTGCTCACTTCATTCTGCTGAAGGAGGTGTGGACAGAGGGGGGACACCTTAGCCAGTGCACGTGGGATCCAGGAGCTCCAACTTTACTTCCTTTGATGGGAACTGGAAAGTCTAATGGTTGTGTTCATATTCGTGGGAAGGGCATTCCAGAAGCGTGTGATGGGGTGGGAGGAACCACGAGCCGGGGCGCGCATCTGAGGGAGCACGCATTGGGCATGACCCGTACCGTGCAGCCCTTTGCAGTCTGTTAGGACAGACACAGGCTTGTCCCTAACGAAAGCGTAGCCTGGTGGGTGAGGATGGGAGGACTGGAGAAAGACAGTGGAAGAAGAAGACCCGTCCTTCATAATGGTACGGACTCAAGAACCCCGGCCCCTGTTCTCCACCCCTCTCTTTCCATTCCCCTCTCAGTGTGACTGTGCAGACCCTCGGGCCCTCTCCTTCAGCAGTGGAGTGTTTTTGAATCTGGCTGGTCTTCTTGAATAGAAGGTTCTGGCTGCAATGTGGGGCAGTCCCCAGTCCAGCCCTCCGGAGGCCGTGTGCACTTGCTCTGCATGTCCTAGAATCTGGAGGACAGGTCTATGCTAGCCTGCTGGAGAGGAGGCCCTGCAGGACAGAGTTCACACACACCAACCACGTCCACCCTAAACCGTGCAGCCTCCGGCCACCCACAACCGAGCACAGGTGCACGCATAAGTGGGTGTAGCCAATATCATCTGGGACCAGACACGTCAAAGAGCCACTCAGCTGAGCCACAGACTTGTGAGAAATAATAAATGGTTGTTTTTTTTAAGCTTTTTGGGGTTTGTTACATGACAGTAGCTAAATGACATCATATTGACAAAGGAAATAAGCAAAGGAAAATTATAGATGCGGGAATGAGTTGGACTGAGTCAAAATTCCCCGGATACCCATGCTGTGCCGGACACACTACGGACCCATAGTTTGTGTTCTGTAGATGTTTGTGAGTGAAGGAGACACCCAAACAAGATACAAAAAGTCAATTCTGTCACCTCAAATAACTCCCTGTAAATGAAAGTCTTTTGATAAATTAAGTCCCCAGCACCTGATGGATCAACCAGATACTAGCATGTTTGTTACCTCGGGAATCAGGTACACCCCGGGGCCAGAGAACTCATTCTACATCCAGAGTTGGGGGTAAACCCTCAGCAAGTCATGCCCAGGGGACAGGCGAGCCAGAGAGCCACCTACCATTCGGAGAGAGCTAGCTGTGTTTCTTTCATTCATTCAACAAACAAATTTTGTAACTGATGTGTGCTGCACAAAGTGTCAGAAGGAGTCTTCCCTGCTCTCAAACTACCCACGGTGAGAAGATAGACATGTTAATAAAGGAACAAGGACTCTCTGAGTGTAAGCATAGTGGCGAGGGGAGGCACCTGCTTCTGCCTCGTGAAATCAGAGGGGGCTTCCTGTACGAGGAGTCATCTAAGCCAAGTCCCAAAGGATAAATGAGGAAGCAGCCAGATAGAGCAGAGAGGGAGGGTCGGCAGGCTAGAATGACTCTTGAGCACCTGCTATATGCCAGGCATGGGGCTTAACCACATCCACAGCAATTACTAATCCACACCATAGAATAACCTGGAAGGTAATCACCACCGTCCCCAGTAGTGAGAAGAGAAAAGTAAGGCTCAAAGATGGGGCCCCTCAGGAAGGAGAAAAGGTAAGAGCAGATTCACTCAGGGAGCCCAGGTGTCTGGAATGTGGGCTTGGGGAGGAAGGTGGGGATGGGCACACTGAGGACGTGGAGGCAAGCAGGTGTGGAGTGGGGGCTGGTCATGGAGAAGGCGTGGGACTCAGAGCCCCTACCGCCACCCCCAACCCTGTGGAAGTGGGGGCGTGGTTTGCATCGCGCTTGGACAGATCCATCCAGCAGCCCCGAGAAAGACCCCAAGGAGCACTGATGGAAAGTGCAGAAGTCAGGGCTGAGGCGATGGCTCCACTCACTTGGCGCTGAACTCCAGCGTGGTGCCCTCGGCAGTGCCAGCCCAGTGCCGGCACAGGGAGCACCCGCAGGAGGAGGGTGGCCTGGTGACCGACAGGGTGGACCACGGCTTCCTGCAGAGGCTTTGCCAGTGCCAGTCTAGCCTCCTACAGCTTCGGGTTGGCATAGGGTAAGTCTCTTGTCCGGGTCAGCGAGGAGCATGGGGTCCGCCACCCTGACCTGCCACTGCTTCTCTCGCTGGAAGGAGTGAGACGTCCCACAGCCCAGGCACAGCCCATGACGGGATGCAGCCGGGACAGCCACTTCTCGGCTAACACGCCCACCCAGCTGGACTCGGTGGGGTCTGCCCTCTCATGCTCCTTGCCGCTGACCCCGCAGCTGACCAGGCACACGCCCATCTGGCAGCGGTGATGCAGCTTCAAGACTAACAGGAGGCTCCTCGGGGGGATGCGTGCAAGCCCCCCAGGCCGGAGCGCCAAGTCCCCACCGAGAGGGTGCGTTGTCCCCGTTCCCGGGCAGTTGTCTCTCATTCGGCTGGAAACCCGTCACCCAGGAGCTGCTCCGGTTCAGCCTGACAGGGGCGGCCCGAGACAGTCCTAAATCTTACGTAAGAGTCACGACTGTCCAGCACAGCCTCTTTCCAGACGCATCTCATGGTAACTGACTGCACGGGGAAGCACGCTGTTGGCAAGTGACGGATTGGAGGACGGGGATTTGAAGACACCTGTCTCCTCAGATGGAGGGGTGTGCAAAGCCCTTGGTAACAAGAGGATCTTTTCTCTCTGTTTTCCCTCCGTCTGCCTAAGAGTGACACCCTTCCCTCGATCGACAGTCTCTGAGCTCCTGAAACCTTCCCCCAGCAAGAAGGTGGCCGTGGGGAGAGGAGATCCACCGAGCTGTGATCTCGACTGGGCTGACATGCCGCCGTCGCAGACTCGTTCTAGCCAACACAGGGCTCTCGACCCATTTTCCCCAACCTACTTCACCACAGCAGTAAGAGACCGATCCTTCCTCCCCATGCAGTGGCTCACATTGAAACCCTGGAATCATCCATGACTGCTTTCCTTCACACCCCAAGACCAACCCATGGACCCGTACGGTCAACTCCCTCTTCTTGATGGATCCAGACTCCCAGACTTTCTTCCACCTATCACTCAGCCTGTAGGGCCTCAGTCAAGTGACCACAGCGCCTGCCTGACCACTGCTGGACGCTCGGACCTGGTTTCCTATGGTCCTTTCTGGCCAGACCAGCAGTTGTCCTAACAAGTAGAAACCAGATCATGTCTCCCTCTGCACAAAATCCTACACTGGCTCCTACAGCAGAGAAGGGTCTCCTTCAGAACACACACAGAGAAGCTTCCAGGTGGTTCACCCTGTGCCGGAGCAGGGAACTCGAATCCCTGAGCTCCTCCTTTTGTTTCCCCATGTTTCCTAACAACATTAGGAGCAATCGGCCAATGTCATTACATCCGTTAGTTTTCCGAAAATATTTGAAAGTATATATGGCAGCACCCAGCTCCTTGCTTCTTGTACCTGGTGGATTGGAAGTATGCAGTGTAGCCATCTGGCATTTCTCTATGGCTAGTCCACACCACGGACTATCAGAACTCTCTTTACTCCTGGAAATGGGGTCATCAACATCTTCAAACCTAATCAGATTACAGAGCCAATTCCAGAAACCCCAGAACTAAATATATATATATATATATATATATATATA